>NW_027187150.1:20610-164674 GCF_028583685.1 Petaurus breviceps papuanus | reverse complement strand
TGAATGTAGTAGAGTATTATTATGTTATAGGAAATGGTACATTTGAGGAATTTAAAGAAACATGGGGAATCTTGTATGAACTGATGCAGAATGAATTAAGGGGAACGAGTAATACAATATATGCAATAACTACAATAATACAATTGATAGGATCCCTGAAATGAAGGCTTCTTGAAAATGGCAGTCCATTCTTAGCTCCAGAGGAGAGATATGGAGAGGTATAAAAATGTACCTTTCTGCCCTTTTTTTTTCTTTGGAGAGGTGAAGGACTATGGTTGTGAACTGTTGTGTATACTATTAAACATGACCTCCATTGGAGTAATCTTATTTAACCTTTTTTTCTTTGTGATAAAGTAAGGATCTTTGGGTGAGTTGTTAGGATACTGGGTGGGGAGGCCCTCCTGGGAAAGTTCATCCTGTGGCATACCCAGAAATGATTGTTATTTAAAAACAAAAAGAATCAGTAAACTATTCTAAAAACTAGTTTTGAGATTCCTTCCTGAAGGTTAATAAATATGATTTTAGGGTTATAAAACAATCAGGCACTTGAAATGCTCCCTCCAAATATGGAGTTGTTCTTCTGTAATGGAAATGACAAGTTAATAAGGGTCATTTGTTTCCACTGTCTAGGAGGTCAGTAGATTCAGTCCAGTAGCAGTCTTCACTTCTATTTTAAAAGGATTCTAAAAATGACCATCAGTCTGTGCAGGCCATTGAGTTTAGTGCTTGTGAATTCTACTGTGTTTGGGCTTGTGATACTTCAATTATAGTTGTGTACTAGTTCAGCCATTTATAGCATTTTAGAAAAACGTTTGCAAATATGGCATCCTTAGCCAGGATGGAGCCAAAATCTCGGTAGCATTTATAGGTTCAGGGCTCTAGAGCTGGAGAAAACCTCAGAAACCATGTAGTCTAACATTCTTGTTTTATTGATGAGGAAACTGGGGCCCAGGGAAGGTATTATATAGGTAGGTATTAATAGGAAAGTACTAATAGGAAGGTATTAATACCCAAAGGTATTAAATGTCAGGATCAGTATTTGAACCCAGATTCTCTCCACTGTTCCAGGAGGATAACTGTCATTCCTCATCAAGGCTTTCATAATTTTGGACCATCCTGACTCAGTATTAAATCATTTTTCACATATACCTAACTTTATATCGATGATAATTAATATAGAATGTGACAGTAACTTGAAAGTGGGAAGCAGTAGGTAAATGCAGGGGATTGGGCATGGTGCACTGGGGAATAGATGATGGAGTCAGAGAAATTTCAGCTCAGTTACTTATTAACCATGATAACTTTAAAAGGTTTTAGCTTCCTCACCTTTAAAATGAGATGGAGGAAAGAATTAGATAACCTTTGAGGTTTCTTCAAAGTCAGCAAACATTTATTAAGCACCTACTTTGTGTCAGATCCTGGAGATGCAAAGAAAGGCTAGAAACAAAATAAGAAAGCAAAATCCTTTCTCTCAAGGCACTCACAGCCTAATGTGGGGAAGATAGCATGTGAACAACTATGTACAAATATATATATGCATACACATATATACACACATATAGTACAGTGGAGCTAATCAGCAGAGGGAAGGCACTAGCATTAAGGGGTATCAGGAAAGACTTTTCCCAGAAGGTGGGATTTGAAGAAAGCCAGGAGGCAGAGATGAAGAGAGAACATTCTAGGCATGGGGAATAGCCAGGAGTTTCAAATGGTGTGTCTTGTTAAAGGAAAAGCAAGTCATCAAGTGTCACTGGGTGGTGTGGGGGGCGGTAGGTTCTGAAGAAGACTGGAAAAATGGGGGTGGTAGGCAGGTTATGAAAGATTTGAAATGCCAAATAGATGATTTTATATTTGATTATAGAAGTTACACGGAATGGGAGTGTTGTCAACAGGCAATCACAGAATCATGATACTTATGTGAAAACTAGGTTTAAGATAAGAGAAAAGAACATTCAAATGGAACTCAAAGGATTCCTAGTCTTTACAGAAGTTTACATTTTTATAATAGCAGGATAAAGGGAGGAGGGGATACCAGGAAGGGCTGTGACATGGGAAGGGGAATGGTGTAGCAAAGGTGGGGGGGGGGGAAGATGACCACTCCCCATGGAGAGGAGCAAAGTAATGGCAAAAGCTTCATTCTTTTCCCTTGGGAACTGCAAGACTATGAACACAGGAGGGTCTGCTTATCTGCAAAGGACCCCAGCTGCACAAGGATTATGCTGCTCTGCCACAGCCTGGCTGGTACCTTTTGTGCCTCCCAAGTACACATAGGTAGTACAGCTTGGGGTACAACAACAAATTATGTCACCACAGGTGGAGCTTTGTCCTTGATACATTCATGGCCTCTTGTATGCTCTGGGTTCGGTGTTTCTGGAAGATATGGTAACTCAAGAAGACAAGTTCAGAGGACCCCTTAAGAACAGTGTGTGATATGTTCATGCCTGTGCTTTAGTAAGATCCCATTGACAACGGAGTAAAGGATGGACAGGAGTAGGGGGAGACTTGAGGCAGGGAGGCCAGCCAGCAGGCTATTGCAATAGTGCAGTGAGGTCGTCCACATTCATATAGGGGTGACTTACCAGTTAGTGCTTTTGCTCTGAGAGCCCCAGCTCTCTAGCATTTTTGGGGAGGCAAACTGGGGATGAGGATTGGGGAATGAGTGAGGATCATATGAGGAAAGTTGGTGGCAGTAACTTGAGGGGTGATTGCCCACTTGATAACAACCCACAGTGATCATTCACATTGCTTGAATTATAGCCAAAATTCCATTTTAATTCAGTATTCCTTTACTCTGCTGAGGAAGAACTTTGGTTTTCTGCTATTAAAAAAGGCAAATTCTTTGTAGCGATGAAGTTTTGCCTTTTAAGGCCATGTGTGTTTTGTATTTTAAGTTACTTTCCCTTAAGTACATAAACAGTTAGGCAGACTGGTCTAAAAGAGACCAGAGACTCTAAGCCTACATTTTCTGTTTCCCCTTTTAGTATCATTGTTGTGAGCTAGTGAGTTTTAAAACTCTGCCCTGTTATTTATTTACTTCCTATTCCTGCTATTTCTGTAGTACCTAACTTGGTTGTGGTCTCAGGCAGATAAAAAGATCGACCACAGCATGTGAAATTAGGGTTTTAGTTCTGGTGGTGAAATTATACCTATCACAGCAACTTCTTAGCATTTGGAAAACATTAAAAAAAAAAAATATTTAAAACATTTAAAGATCTACATCTCCAGATGATATGACCTTCCAAGTGTTTTATTTTCTTCCTTTTTTTGCTTCCTTTGTCTATTCTGCAACATAAAATACATTCTTTCTTGGCAATCCTTAGGGCATTTATAGATTTTTTTTCCTTTTAGCTCTCCATCTTTGATTTATATCTTTTCTATAAATACTTCTTTACATTTTAGTCACTTATTTTATATCAGAGTATTTTCCATAAGTGCAGGCTTAATTATTTATAGATATAGGATTTAATGGATAATGTTAACATTAAATAGAAAGAAAAAGAAATAATGAGGGTAAATTGAACAGTAAGTATCCTCTTACCTGAAAGTATGCTCTGTATCCTGTATCATTTTGCTCTTTCAATGCATGAGACAATAGCTCCCTATGATGCCTCTGCCCCACCCCAAGAACATCTCATTAATAATATTGAAATCCTCTTTATTTCCACATGCAAAATTAATTTTTTTGTTTTGTCTTTCCCATTATTTGTTTTCCTGTTTCTCTGCAGTTTAATGACTGAACTAATTTGAATGACATTTAGAAATAATTTTTTTTTTTGCTTTTTTTTTTTGGAGGTGGGAAGGTAGGGCAATTGGGGGTAAGTGACTTGCCCAAAGTCACATGACTAGTAAGTTTAAGTGTCTGAGGCTGGATTTGAACTCGGGTCCTCCTGACTCCAGGGCCAGTACTCTATTCACTGAGCCACCTAGCTGTTCCTAGAAATTGTTTATAAGAGTTATTAGTGGTTCAATGTAAAGTTCCCATAATGGATCAGAAAATTTGATTAGAGCCATAAAACGGTGCCTTGGGATCATGAATTACTCTACATCATACTTTTCAGCTAGAGACATAACCTTTTTACATGTATACGATATACATTTTTTTTTATCATTCTCAAGGCATTGTTATTATATTGGGAAGGAAGCGTGGTATGTTAGAAAGAATATTAACTGTAGTATCAAAGGATGTGGTTTTGAGTACTAGTGCTGCTACTTATTATTCACATGACCTTGAAAAAGTTACTTAACATTATTGACTTTTTTCCCTATCAACAAAATGGGGATAGGAACAATTATACTATCTATTCCATGAGGTTATGATAGAAGCATTTTGTAAACCTTAAAGTATCACATAAACTTTTATCATTGCTATTGTTCGTGGTCCTCTTTGCTGAGGTTCTCATTTTCTTTACTGGGTTTTTTGTTTGTTTGTGCTTTTTCTTTTTTTAACCTGTATCCCTGAGTATACCATGCCTTGATTTCCAGAAATTACATAGCTCTTAACCCGTTTTATTTGCCTGACTCCTTGATATGTTTCACTTTGACTTCTGACAAGTATGTTCTTTGCTCCTGTTTGTCTGTCTTGACTCCTAGTAAACATTTGGCCTGTAGTTTATTCTTTTGGCCCTGATTATTAGGCTCTGATATTCTAGGATTTATCCTCCCTACTTGGTTACAAACCTTTGTTTGCCTTCACCTCCTTCAGTGCCTGATTAATTGCCCATAGTGACTTAGTTTCCTGATCCTCAAATTTACAGGCTGGTACCCATTCTTTACCATGACTGATAATCTTAGAGAACATTCTGCCAGAGCAGAGATCTTCAGTTCCTATAACTCTGTTTTAGACAGTTGCCTGAGGCACTGAGAAGTTTATATGACTTATCCCTTGTCATACAACTAGATTATGTCAGAAGAAGGACTCAAATACCAGGTCTTCCTGATACCAGGGCCAGCCTGACCCTGGCATCTGCTACTACACTCTGCTGCCTTGTAATAATATATGCACACAATAAATTGTATATGCTTAATATTTTTATGTCTTACTAGTGTACCTTAATCATTTAAAATCTTCATGCTCTGTAAAATTTTTATTATTGCTGTTTTTTAATGATCTTTATAATTAGAGCTGCAGGGCAGGGTAGCAGAAAGACAATCAGCCTTCAAGTCAGGAAAGCCTCTCAGTCCTACTAGCAACTCTGAGGTTATACATTTTGGGGCAGGTGGTATGTAAGTTGGTAGAGGAAATTTCCTTATATGCTTGTGCCAATGAAATCACAGATCTGGTTCAAAAATGTTTTTTTTTTTTTATACAATTGTTCAATAATTTAACAGTGTCTATACCACATGTTTTATGTGTAATTTTTTAAAATTTATTTTATTTTATATGTGTAATTTTAACAAGATGATACTGGTACTGTTTTCTTTTAATTTTTTTTGTATGGAGCCACATGGGATATATATGTACATGCCTGTACATCAGGCATGCTGAGTACAATGAAAATGTGTTTGTTGGGATTTGATTTTAAGTCTGTTAGTACTTAGAACCCCAATAGTCTACTAAACGTTTGAATTGCTTTGATGCTATTCTTTCCCCAGATTAACTAAGTCATAGCTCTTGATTACTACAAACTGCCAATATTATAAGAATTGTTGTTGGCATTGTGGATAGAGAGTTGGCCTAAAAGTTAGGGAGACCTGGGTTCATAACTTTTTTCTGTCACCTATTAGTTTTGTGATTCTGGACAAAAGAATCATTTAATTTCTTAAAAATTCATGCTGTAAGTTGTAGAACTGTTTTTCATTGTTTTTTATTTCCTCAGAAGGAAATCTCTACTCCATTGAAATCTAAGCCATAGTTCTTGACCACCAAATAGAAAAATATGCACATATTTTGTATATTGAAATATAATAGGTATACTGTGTCATGCATATTTTATGTATAAATTAATGTACCACATGGAAATTATATAAAAATTAAAATTTGTACAGTAGTTAGGCCATGTTATTTAATATGTGTTTACAGTCTTCTACACCCCCTTCCATTTGTGATTTTTCTATTTGTGTGCATGGTGCGTGTGTGTGTGTGTGTGTGTGTATAAAATCTTTCTTGAAAATGCTGCTGTGGGTCAATTTATTATCTATGTGGTTGGAAATGCTGATGCATAATCTGCATTTCTTTCCGTAGTGAATGTGTATTCAGTTTCTCCTTTGGTCTGGAGCTACAGGCATTATCGTGGGACTGTTGGTGGGTGTTGCTTTGCCTCCTAACCTCAGTCTCTGATCCACCCAATCTTTGGTTTCATGCCAGTGTGTTGTTTCCCAGAACTGAGGAGTTATTCCTTGTAGCTTGGAGTTATGCTCCAAAATGTCCTTATAAGTATTTCTGGTGGTGGTTTTTCCCAACAGTGGATTTGTTTGATTTTTGCATCAATTAAAAAGACAACAGCACAACTGTGAAGGATTTCTAAATCACCCAGGATTATGTGGAAAGAAAATTATTTGTACAAACTCTAGAAATTCCTAACTCGAATAAATTGGTAGAATTTTATTTTTATTTTTAAAATTTTAAAATATTTAAAAATATTTATTTTATTTTTAAAACAAATGTGTTTATCTTATTCTTTAATTTTCCCTTGTAGTAGTAAAACGTTTTTGATTAGAAAGTTGAGAGTCAGTGGGACAACATGAGGAGAATGGTGTAAAAGATTTGCCAAAGAATGAAAAGATTAAATGATCCTTTGGTCTTTAGAATATCCTCAATCTGAAGCTGTGTCTTAAAGTAGACAGGTTTTTAGAGAAAATGGGGAGACTGAGTCTCCAAGAGGTGAAGATGCATGGTTAAGGCCCCAGAGGTAGTAGTGATGACCAGAATTTGAAACTAAGCCCCCCATCTTCAAGATGGAGCACTTTCTCTGCACTACACTACTTCCTGTAATAGAAAGAGGAATTCGCTCAAATGGTGATAAATGTACCTGATGTGCCAGGGTTAATCAACAAACTGTACGTAGATAAATGACTTAGAACCACTGGAGAGTTTGGAGGAAACTCAAGGATGAAATTGCAGAACAATTGTAGCCACAATTCTAAAGGATGGACAGATTGGCAATAGGATATTCTCCATTAGAATGGTTCCCAGGGGCCCATGAGAACTATAGAACTGTGAGTTAGATTTGTAAAGCTCTTTGAATTTTTAATAAAGGGCAATATGATAGAGCACTTAATCCAACATGACATTTTGGGAGAGAGGCAACATGGTTTGTGTAAGGGTAAGTAATACCTGATTAATATAATATAGTTCTGTGACTAAGTAATTTATTTCAACAGAATGAATGTTCATTGAGGATCTTCCATGTGCAAAGGATAGGTAGTATATGACAGAGAGTAAACTTTGATACTGTGAAGTCTTACAGGTGCCAGGTGATGTCAAATAGCAATAAGTGCATGTCATGATGGTTGAAGTTATTGGAGTTGAGTTCACAAGAAACTGTGAGGTGCAAGGGTGGTATTCAATGGATTGACCTCTTCTAGCAATCAAAATCACTGAGGAGGTTTTTAGGCCATAGGGTAGGGAGGAGAATTGTGAATTAAATTTTAACATTTAGCATTAAAGGTGTAATAGTTTTCTGGAGGTCAGGATAGGGGAAGGTAAGGGTAGGGAGGGGATAGTATTAGTAAATATCTGAGGTTGTATTTGAACCCATGGAGACATGGCTCTGTGACTTAGGTCAATCACTTCTCTTCTCTAGGTCTCAGCTTCATCATCTGTAAAGTAAGGTTTAGATTTAGTTTAAGATGAGACTAGATGTCTCTTAGAACTTAGACGAGATGATTGGACTAGATGACCTCTCCTGAGCAAGATTGTGTTGTTAAGAGGCATTGAGTGAGTGGATTTATAAGAGTAGATGGGACCAGTATAAAAGGGTCAAAAGGAGAGATTCCTATCTCCCACTTCCTCATCCTGCAGATACCTTATCTGTATCTATGTCTAATGATAGATATATTTAGTGTCAGTTTCTTTTTAGTGTCACTTTTCAGTTGAGAACTTTTCTATCATGTGATCTGAAAATTTCTGCTGCTTTGCCTCATTTTCCTTGGAAAAACACCTCAGAAAAATACTTCATCAAGAAACTATGATACAATGGAAAAGAGAGCACTGGTGTTAGGGTAAGAGGATCTGGTTTCAAATACTGTGTAATTTATTACCTTTATGAACTTGGGGAAAGTATTTTACCTTTCTGAGACTCAGTTTCCTTATTTGTGAAGTGAGAAAGTCAAGCTAGACGACATAATCTGGCACATCTACCTCCAACCCCATCATCTTTTGATCCCTATTCCCTTCATTTAGGAAGGTTCATGCACATGTGAACTACTTTGAGATGTTACTGGCAGCTAGGTGCCCCTGGTGAGAGTGCTGGACCTAGAATAAGGAAGTCAGCTTTCTGAGTTAAATTCCAGCTTCAGACACTGTGTGACCCAGGATAAATCACTGGACTCTGTTTGCCTTAGTTCCTCATCTGTGATATGAACTGGAGAAGGAAATGGCAAACTACTCCAACATCAAACAAACAAACAAATAAATAAGTGAATAAATAAATCCTGTTGCAGAGTTGGAGAAAGGTGACTGAAATGATGAAAGTTTTATTGTTAGAAAAAATTTCCCAAACAATTAGGTTTCATTGTGGGGGAGAAAAAGGTCCAGAGGAGGACATACTCAAAGTCTGTATAGTTTTGAAAAGTTTGAATAGGAAGGTTCTGTGCTTGTTCATTAAATCCCATTATCCTAAATTAGGGAAGAGTTCTGTATCTGAGATTACATTGTGAAACAAGTCATTAAAATTATTTGGTACTGTTTTTAGAAAATAGATGCATAGCTTGGTGGAACAGACTAGATAAGAGATAATCTCAAAAAGTTTAGCTCAATAGCCCCTTGTTTGAGGATCTCAAGAATATAATCTACTTGAAGAAGGACTCAATACAAAACGAATTTCTGGGAAAACTGGAAAGCAGTTCAGCAAACAAACAAACAAAGATTGATTCTAGGTGCAGTGTCACAAGGCAAAGTCAGTGCAAATATGATCCAAAGAGAAGCTGACACCTGAAGAAAAAATTTTTTTCATTAAGTATCCCTGCTAATGCATACGATATTCAGATATATTGAGAATTAACACAAAAATGTAAAATCAAGAACCATTCATTTCCTAGTAGATCAGTAATCAAAGGACAGGGATAAACAGTTCTCCAAAGAACACTTATGGGCAAAACAACTCGGGAGGTGTCACTTTATATATAGCAAAACAGCAAAGTCAAAAGAAGGAAATAGTAATTTTAAAAAAGGGGCTATGGGAAGGCATACACACTAATACAGTGTTGATCTGTAAATTGGTTAACCATTCTAGAAAATAATTTGGAATTGTGTGGGGGGAAAAAAAGTAACAAAAATGTATATCTCCTTTGACCAAGAGACATATAAACCAAATAGGTCAAAGATTGAAAGGTCCCACATTTTTAGTAGCACAATTTTTTTTGGGGGGGCAGGAAGGTAAAACTAGATATAAAATAGTTTCCTATCAATTGAAAAATGGGTAAATGAATTGAGGTATGTGAAATGCAATTGAATATTGTGGTATAAGAAATGAAAAAAAAACCCAAGGAATTCAGAGAAACAAGAAAACTTGTGTTAATTGATCCTTTTTGAAGTTATTAGAATTTGGAAAACAGTAAGCACAACTATAATTACTCTTTAGTAGAAGACTGAATGCTGTGTGGCTTATAATGATGACTAATTCTGGTCTCATTGAAGAGACGAGAAAATATACCTCATTCCTTTTGTTGGCAATGTGGGCAGAGGGTATGGAATTTTGAATCTTCTAAGTTCATAAAATGTACTAGATATATTGTCTTTGCTTAACTTGTTTTTTTTTCCCCTCCTTAATGGGAAAGATGAGGGCAGGGTGAGTGAGTAAAGGGTATATTTGGAAATCAATCGCATTTAAAAATAACTACCCAAACTCAGAGGTCATTTCCCCTGTATTTTTGATGCTCTAATGAAGCAAGGTTAGGACAAATAGAAAGAAGGTATCATTTCAAGTAATCAATAGTTAATGGAATTTGCTGCCTCAAGATAATATTGACTGAAGATATAATTAGGTAGAAGAAGGGTTTCAGGGAATTCAATTGTCAGCCATAATAGGCTACTATAGCATTTCATCATTATAATGTGAAATATTATCAGTGGTAGTTAGTGATCTTTTACGTTGCTTCCCAAAATGTAAAGTTTGATGTCATTTGAAGACAACTACTTACCTCTTGCTGTCACTTTTAGAGAAATTTGAGTTAAAGGAGCAAAGGATCAAACAGGATGGAAATTCTATTTACATTGATTATTATGCTTTTTTCTCTTGTATAAATATCAAAGGAACTATCCTAAGATAAAATAACATACCCTTCTATGATAGAATTAGCTAGTAATTTTGGAAAAAAAATTTTTGGTAGTTTGTAATAATTTCTGATATATGTAATTTGTGGTCTAAAACCAATGCTCTGTGTTTGCATGGATTCAGACCCAATCTTAAGGGGCTTATTTCTTCAGTTCATATTTCTTCCCAGGGTTTTCCCTGGGAATATCAGAAACACCGGCATGAATAGTTGTTGTTGTTGATGACGATGATGATGATGATGATGACAATTTGCATTTATATAGTGCTTTCTCTGTGCTAGGTAAGCACTGTGCTAAGTTCTTTACAATTATTATCTCGTTTGATCCTAACAATCACCTTGGGAGGTAGGTGCTATTATTATCCCCATTTTACAGATGAAATTGAGGTAAACAGAGGTTAAGTGTCACAGTGTCACATAGCTGGTAAGTGTCTGAGGCCATATATGAGCATGGGTCTTCCTCATTCCTAGCCCAGCCTTCTATTTGCTGTGCTACCTAGCTGCCCTCGTTCAGACATTTCCCTTTTTCCCTTTGCTTTCCTCTTGAATCTAGATTCTACAGTCCAGATTTATAATACTAAGCACAAGGAAGTATTTTATTTCAAATATGACACTGAATAAACATTTCAATTTCTTGCTAAAACTTTTGAAGGCCACATGTGAAGCACCATTTAGCATATGATCTGTGTGAACATAAGCAAAATTTTATATCTTAGAATATCGTCATTTCTGAGTTCCTGTGAAGTAGTTTTTACCACTGTATTTTACAGAGAAGACAGGATGTTCTTTTCCATTCTGTTGTTCTTGCTCAGCATGAATATTTATCTTGGACAAAAAGGTTAAATTTTAATGGACCTGACTTTTTGGTATTTTAATTATTAAATATTGCCTCTTATTTCCTTCTTCCCTTTCACAATCTCATTGGTAGTTGTCTTATGAGCTTCAATTTGGTTTTGACCTGCCATGGCCCAACGCTAAAAACAAAAACAAAACTAAAGATAAAAAAACCCCCAAACTTTCCATGCTACCTTTTGAAATATTATATTTATGTTTTATTCAGAACATTAAGTGATGGAAATGAAGACATCTGTATATCTGCTCTTCTTTTTGTTTCTCTAATCTTTTTTTTTTCTACCTGAAAAAGAGAAATTTTTCTTGGGTAATTTTAGGTAACATTTTATTACATTTTTTGTTCTTATAGTCCACATTTTTGAGAGACATAAAAATAGATGTTTGATTTGTAATCGAGAGACAGTATGATATAGTGTTATGTAGAGCCAGCATTGGAGACAGGAAATCATGGGTTCAGACCCTGCCCCAGTTGGACACATACTTTCTGTATGATCGTGAAAAAATTACTTAACTTTGTAGTGCTCTAGATAGCTCACCAAGACTGTAAGAGGCAGAAAAAGCTGCTGTTATACAATTTTTTTTCTTTTTGGAGGGGGGAAGGCAGGGCAATCAATTGGGGTTAAGTGACTTGCCCAAGGTCATATAGCTAGTAAGTGTTAAGTGTTTGGGGCTGGAGTTGAACGCAGGTCCTCCTGACTCCAGGGCCGTTGCTCTATTCACTGTGCCACCTAGCCTCCACTGATATACATTCTTAGAGGAGTTTCCTCACCCAGAAGTGTCTACTACCAGTGAAATTGCCAGTCTGCTCTCTCCCTTGTCTTTTTTTTATTAGCAAAAAATAGTAAATAATGATGATAATGATGATGATAACAATAACTCAACTTTATATTAGCACTTACTATGTGCCAGGTACTGTGTTACTCACTTTACAAATATTATGTGACCCCATCTAAACCTGTTAGAGAGTTGCTATTATTATTATTATTATTCCCATTTTACAGATGAGGAAATTGAAGCAGACAGAGGTTAAATGACATGTTCAAGGTCAGACAGCTCTGAGGCCAGATTTAAATTCAGGTCTTCATCGAATCCAGGCCCAGTGAAAATATCCATTGTACCACCTAGCTGCCCAACTTCTGTTTCCAGCAATTGGAGAATAACTCCATGAATTATGTAATATTAATATAATGGAATATTAAGATGCTGGCAAAATAAAGGATACATATGGTATCAGGTGGCCTAGCTTAAGGCATTATATGTAGAGGACCATCCATGGCCACCCAGCACAGACCCAGGATTGTCCTATCTAGACTATAAGTGGGTTCCCTTGCTTTGTTATGAGTTGATGAGCTTTGGACCCAAGGCTTCATGGTGAAATCCAGGTTTATATCCCTTTCTTGCACTTTGCTGCTCTTCCTTTGGAGGTGTTAATCCTGGCCCTCATGTGAGGGAGATTGGCTTATTGAGTTTATGTTTTAAAAATTTTGGTTTCATTTCCCAATAACAGTATGGGAGTTGATGTCCTGACCAAGTTTGGAGGTGTCAGTCTTGAATCCTATGTGGAAAACTCATTTGCCAAACTCAGTTCCTTTCCGGGACAGCTATTTGGCACAGTAAATAGAATGCTTGACCTGAAATCAGAAAGACTCATCTTCCTGAGTTCAAATCTGGCCTCAGACACTTACTAGCTCTGTGACCATGTGTAACTCACTTAACCCTGTTTGCCTCAGTTCCTGATCTGTCAAATGAGCTGGAGAAGGAAATGGTAAACCACTGCAATATCTTTGCCAAGAGAACCCGAAGGGTCATGAAGAGTGGAACTAAACAAGAATTTTCTTTTTCTTCTTGTTTTCCTTGACCCTCTTTCTTGGGTGTCTCCTTTAAACAATGTGTCCCTTCCTTTTTGGATTCTCATTAAACACACTCAAATGAAGTACTTATTGTGTTCTGCATTTACTGATATATAAATACTCTTGGAAAAGCATTTGAGGTCCATTAGTATATCTTCTTAGAACCATTATTTCTTCTTTGGGCTTAATCTGATCCCTGCTAATTAAGTCTTGCTGACACTCTCAGGTAGGTATAGGGATGTCTAAGGGGGCAAATAGTGACGTTAATTTTTTTGGATGGTTTTATAGTATAGGAAGTGTGATGTAGTGAAGAGAACTTGTAATTTGGAGTCAGAGAACATGAGTTTAAGGTTTGACTGCTCCTTACTCATTCTGTAACATTGGATGAGTCATTAAAATTTGAATTTCAGTTTCCTCAAGTATCAAATGAGGGCAGTTATATTTGTAATACTTCCTGAGGAAAGATAAAACCTCTATTGAAGTCCTATTTCATCCGGACATGGAGGTGACTTGGTGTCCTTAAAGGCTTCTAATAGAACATAAACTCTGGTAACCTTGAGTCATCCATGGTAGCTCACTGTGGGCTTGTAGGAGTTGGCCATCTTGTGATGAATTTTAATGACCATTCCTTCTCATGGTCTTCTCATGAAGACCTAAGGCATGGAAGGGGATTGCAGTATGTTTTGGCAGAAGGATTAGCAATAATGAAATCAGTGACAGAATCACTTGTCAATTATGTTAGTGGGGATTCCTTGTGAGAATGGGTTATGGGCTGGAATAGTCTGCTTTGGTTCTTCCAGTCCTAAATTATGTGTTTCTTTTATTTTGTGAAATCATATATCCTTGAAGTTTTGAAGTGTATGTGTGTGATTTTTTTTTGAAGAAATATAAAAATTTCAGTGCATTTGATTTTAAAATTAAGATAGTAATAATAGCTAAATAGTGGACATTTATGGAGCATGTTATAATTTCCCACATGATCTCATCTCATCTATTTTATTGTGAGGAAATTACTTTGGAAGCCCTAAAGCATTGTAGAAGTGTTAGTTACTGTCATAATTATTTGTTCCCTACCCACAGAAAGCCTGTCAGAGATTTTTCATTATATGAAGGACTGCAGTCCACCGTGGGTATTTTAAAATCTTTTTTGGTTTGTAGTTCTCAATCAGCCAATCAGTAAACACTTATTAAGTGTCTGTTATGTTCTAGGCATTGTTCTTAGTTTTAGGGATGCCAGGAGAGGCGAAAGAGAGCCCCTGCTCTCAAGGGGCATTCCATCTATTGGGAGAGACAACATGAAAATAGTTATATGCAAAGGAAGCTTTATACAGGATAAATTTTTTTTTTTTTTAAGCAATTGGGGTTAAGTAACTTGCTCAAGGTTACACGGCCAGTTATTTCTGGGTGTGGTGCTGAGTATCTGAGCCCATGTACAGGATAAATTGGTAAAAATTAACAGAGGGAAGGAACTGGAATTAAGAGAGTGTGGGGAAGGCTCCTCACCCAGAAGTCCTTGTCATGTAGGTGTAGTACCTGCAGTGTGCTGAGATAGAACTCTCTCACCCCATCAGCTCGCAGTATTAAAGAAAGAAAACTTGCTTGAAATAGCCACCAAAAGAGAATCCTTGGAAAAGCAAATAAAAGTCATTTAAATTTCTTTTAAAGATCTCCATACATTTCCTGACATTTAAAGTCCTCTGTTTTCAGGGTCTTCTCCCTCAGCAAATGCCACCAGTTAGGCACTTAACAGTGCCAGCACCTATATGCCAGGCTGAAGATTTTTTGTAAATATTTTTAAGTTTGTAAAGAATATGTGCAATGAGAATATTTATGTATATTTATATATATTATATAATTAATATATTATATACTGCCCAAATGAATATATTACATATATAATATGTAATGACATTAATATTTAATGTAATAATTAATATTAGAATAATATATTTACAAACTTAAAAATCTTATGTATATATGTATCTACATATACACACATATAATCTCATTTGATCCATAATGAGTGTATAAGGTAGGTGCTTTTATTAAACCCATTTTACAGGTAGGGAAACTGAGGCTGAGAGTGGTGAAGTTACTAGCCCAGGGTCATACAACTAGTAAATGTATGAGACAGAATTCAAGCTCAGGTCTTCCTTACTCCCACATCCAGTTTCTCTTTGGACTTGACTACCTAGGTGCCTCCAAGACCCTAATAAAATTAAGGTGGAATCAGATGTGATCCTCTCTTAGTCATACTTTATACTTCTTAGGCAAGATGAGAACCCCTCAGTCCTCAGATGCAGGCTTCACTGTAAGAAGGGAAAAGATGAAGAGTTTCCCTGCTCAGGAGGCACTGTTTAGAGCTCTAATGATACAGTATCCCAAGATCACTTCCCATTTGCTTATACTACTCCTGTTAACTTCTAGCTTACTCAGGGAGCAGAGCTCCTGTTGAGGAGCCCTGTGGATACCCCAACTTGAGAGAGGGTGAACACAAATTTATACTGCTATAATTTGTTCCATCAGTTCTTAATTGATGGAGACCTCTCTCCTTTTCTTTTTTCGCCCACTACCAAAAACTCCTGTAATATTTTTGTATGGATGGATCTCTTCCCTCTTTCTTTGATGCCTTTGGGGTTATAGGTCAAGTAGCCTAATAGCTAACTCAAGAGAAGTCAAGAGAAACTTGATGACCTTTTTCTCTTTCTCCCTAACTCCTCAGCATTAACCACATTATCTGGTATATACTTTAATAAGTGTTTGTTGATTAATGGATACAAAAAATAACAGTGAAATAATAAATGTGATAATTGTGTCATATAGGTACCTATTCTCCAACTTGCCCTATTTCTCTTCAAGTCATTATCACCCTTTCTCTTAGTCACCAGAGACTGTAACCTCAGAGTTACCCTTAATTTTTCCTTCTCCTCCAGTGGTCAAGTCTTCTCAATTCTGCCCTCTAATATATCTCTCATTTCATATCCCTTTTCCTCCATTTATCCTTCATATGGAGTATTTTAATAGTCTCCTAATTGTCAACTTTTTTCTAGTCTTTGCCCGGAACAATTATTAGTCCTTCATGCCATCTGCCAAAGTCATCTTCCTAAACTTCCAATGTCTCCCTACTGTATTTAGGAAAAAAACTAAAAACTAAAATTTTTCAGCCTGGTATTTAAGCCTCCACAGCCTGCCTCCATCCTGTTTTTCAAGTCGTATTTCACATTACTACCCTTCCCATATTCTATAGTCCAGACAAGCTGTTCCCTGATTTTAACATTCTACCTCCTGATGCTATGGATTTTCTCAAGGTGAGCTTCATTCCTGAAAAAGTATTTCCTTATCATCTCTTTTTTCAGAATTCTCTTCTTTCAATGCTTGAGTGGCATCTCTTCCACTAACTCCCCATGCCCCTATTTTTTAATGTACTTTCCCCTATTACCTTGTATATTTATGTATATTTGTACAGGTTGAACTCCCAGTCCTGTACCACCTCCTCCACTCTGCTAGAATGTAAACTCAAAATTTAAGGGCAGAGATTTTGATTATTGTTTTTGTTACTTTGGTGCCCATCACAGTATCTTGCACATAGTAGATTAGACAATTAATAAATCTTAAATTGAACAGACTCCCCATGTGGAAGGGTCTGCCCTCAAGAAATTGTCAAATTTTATAGGCCATTTGAAATCTATCCATGAACCTTTTGTGTAGTAGCCACATTATAAATAATAGCACCTTTAAAAGACCTGAGAATTCTGATTAATCCAATGATCAACCACAACTCCATGGGATCTAATTGAGAAGTGATGAGCTCAGGATGGATGTGGACGATTTCAGGATTTGCTTTGATGGTCTTTCCACATTGCAAGGGTTTTCTTTTTCCTGTTGTTATTTGTTGAAGAGGGAGGGAGGGGAAATATCAATGTTTGTTAGTTGAAATTTTCAAATTTTTAAAAAAGTGGGTAGATAAATCATCGGGGCAGCTATTATATGAAGTAATTTAGGATTGTGGCACAGAAAGTTTAAATGACTTGCCTATTGTGAGACAGGAAATGAAGGGCAGATCTAAGAATCATACCCAGTCAGTGAGACTCCTAACACACTCTTCTTTCCCATTGCCCTTCGCTATGCATAGCATATCAACAGACCACCCATTGAAGGAACTGGGGATGTTTAGTCTGTAGAAGAAGATACTTCAGGGGAAATTGAGGAGGACATAATGATAGTATATGATGGGCTATGGGAAAAATGTTAAAATTGATCTGCCTGGTCCCTGAAGGATGGTGGATAGAAGTTACTAGGAGACAGAATTTGACTCCATGTAAGGAAAAAAAGTTCACCAATTAGAAGTGTCCAGAAATGGAATGGATTATTTGAGGTGATAGTGAATTTGTCATCCCTATATACTTGTCAGGGACCTCCTTTTAATTTTATTGGGAAAATTAAGACCATTCTTCTTCTTATCCCAGATCCCCTTGATATCATTCTACTCTTTTCCCCCAATCTCTGGCAATGAGGTAGCTCTTTTCTTTGACTTGTGGCCTTGACCATCCTTTCCCCTCCTCTCATCAACATTTTGCTGTTCAGTCAGTTAGTCATGTTCCACCCTTCATGACTCCATTTGAGGTTTTCTTGGCAAAGATACTGGAGAGGTTTGCCTCTCCATATGTTTACTGTATATGTTTATTTCTACATGTATAATTATAAAATGCTATAAATACCCCCTCTTTCCCCAGCTCCGTCTGAATCTCATTTTTAGAAGTCAATTGTTATTGGGTTCTGGGAAGTAGACTAGTGTGAGAGGTAGGAAGGTGCATGGCAGTATTATCTTTTCTTTTTTTTAATTTTTATTGTATTTTTAGCCATAAATGTATTAGCAATTTATTCTTAATTTCAAATCTCTAAATTTTACTAGTCTTGCATAAAAATTGATATAGACTGTTGCTACTTTAAAAATATGAATGTTGGAGCTACAGAACCTACAAAATGATACAGAGAAGGTAACCTCCCATTTCATACAGCCCAGCAAGCCCGCAGCTCTCTTCAAGCTGAGCCCAGCCCTGCACCTGCCCAAGGTTTTAGCCTCAGGGTGGCCTGACCAGCCTTTGGCTGGAGAGACTTCAGATTACCAGCAGCTGTGGTGGTTTCCAGAATTATCAACACATAGAGGCTAAGGACAAAGTGAGAGGTCAATGCAGTGTGGACTTTGGGATCCGGTAGTGTGGGAGTGCGGTCCAGCCTTTGCCTCCTGGAGGGAGAAGCCGCTGAGGCACTGGGGCCATGCATCCGCCACCATGTGGCAGCTTCAGCTTCTGGCCTGCAGATTGCAGGGGGACCAAGTGACCAGTTTGAGGGGTAATCACTCTTGCTTTAACCTGCTTGGATCTGGATTGTGGTCTAGGGTGGAGGTCCTGGGGTGAGCGACCACCTCGCCAGAACGTGTGGAGGCTTCAGAGAGGGCATCCAACTAATACCTTTGGCAACTGAGAAAACCCTAGCTATTGGGATGAAGTTCTCCTGTCTGGTAGCAGAGTCCTACTGTGGCAAAAAGCCCAAAAGTAAAGTAATTGAGTGGCAATATGAGCAAATGAGGAGAGCAGAGCAAGCAGAGCAACCCAACTTTACACTTCTATTTTGGGGACAAAAAGGATCAAAGCAAGGAGCAGGAGGAAGAAAGCAAAGTCAGAACTCCTGCACCAAAAGCTTCCAAGAAAAATATGAGTTGGTTACAGGCCAAGAGGACCTTAAGAAGGATTTTGAAAACCAAATAAGAGAAGTGGAGGAAAAATTAGGAAGAGAAATGAGAATGATGAAAGAAAATTATGAAATGAGAGTCAACAACCTGACTGAAGAAAATAACACCTTAAAAAACAGACTAACTCAAATGGCAAAAGAGGCTCAAAAAGGCAATGAGAAGAATGCCTTAAAAAGTCAAATTTGCCAGATGGAAAAAGAATCTCAAAAGCTCACTGAAGAGAATCATTCCTTCAGAATTATATTGGAGCACATGGAAGCTAGTGATTTTATGAGAAATCAAGATACTATTAAACAGATCCAAATAAGTGAAAAAATAGAAGGCAATGTGAAATATCTCATTGGAAAAACCACTGACCTGGGAAATAAAAAATAAAAAATTATTGGACTACCTGAAAGCCATGATCATAAAAAGAACCTAGAATACATATGTGAGTATGTGTATATATGTGTACAGGTATACATAGATAGAGGGCACAGGACCAGTTGAATAGGAAAGGGTGATACTTAAAAGGTGAAATTAAGAGGTGAGAGAGGAATATAATGAGAGGAGAGACAGAATGGGGTGAACTATCTCATATAGAAGAGGCAAGGGAAACTGGTTACAATGGAGGGGAAGAATAGGAAGGCAAAAGGGAATGGGTCAACTTAGTACTCATTGAATTTGGCTTAGGGAGGGAATGACATAGACACTAAATAGGGTATCTCACCCTACAGGAGAGTAGGGGATGAGAGGGGGGATGATGGAAGGGAGGGCAGGCTCAGGGGAGGGAAGTTGGAAGCACCCACTTTTGAAAAGGGACAGGATCAGGGGCAGCCAGGTAGTACAGCGAGTAAGAGCACCGGCTCCAGTGTCAGTACGACCTGGAGATCGAATCCTGGGCTCAGATATTTAGCATCCACTCAGAAACACCTGGCCGTGTAACCTTGAGCAAGTTACTTAACCTCAACTGCTTAGGGGCAGCCAGGTGGCTCAGCAAGTAAGAGCAAGGGCTCCAGTGTCAGGATGACCTGGATCAAATCCCGGGCTCAGATACTCAGCACCACACCCAGAAATAACTGGCGGTGTAACCTTGAGCAAGTTACTTAACCCCGATTGCTTTAAAAAAAAAAAAAGGACAGAATCAAAGTAGAGAATAGAACAGGTGGGAGAGGAGGGAGAGAAATATAGTCCGTCTTTTACAATATATCTACTATGGAAATGTTTTGCATAGCTACACATGTACAACCTATATTGGATTGCTTATCTTCCCAGTAAGGATGGGTGACAAGGGAGGAAGGGAATGAATCTGGAACTCAAGCTTTTAAAATCAAATGTTAATATATATATACACTATTATTAATATTATTTTGCATGTAACTTGGAAATAAGGTATACAGGCACTGGGGCATAGAGATCCACTGTGCCCTACTGGAAAGTTGGAGGGGGTATAGGAGAAGATATGGGAGAGAGCAGATTGGAGGAGGGGATATTCAGTGGGATTGCTCTTTTGGGGTGGTGGGTAGGGGAAAAACGGGGAGAAAATTTGTAACTCAAAATCTTGTGGAAATGAATTATGTAAACTAGAAGTTAATAAAGCATTTGGAAAAAAATATGAATGTTTTGGGAACTTTCTTTAGGTAATAATTGGTATCATTTCCTCCCCATTAGGTATGTAGTCTTGGTTTATTCACTAGCTTATTTTTATTATTTTTTTCTTTGATTGACCAAGTTATGGAAGGAAGTTTTTATTCCTGCCAGATCTACATAAGAAACTTTTTGGTAGAATTTTACTTTCTGGGTGATAATTTGCAATGCTGCGTTTCATTTTTTCACGGGTGAGTAGGTTGTTGATTAAGATCTTAAACTCTGTGTGTCTGCTCAGTTATGAAAAAAACACATTTTAGCAAAAAATCCTTTGTTCATTCCTTTTGACTTCTGAAGATCCATATTATCTTTCAAGGAAATGTATGGTATTGGTTTAATACTTTTTTCTGTGTGGTATAAAAAGAAAACAACTTTTCTTCATGCTTATTAAGTCATAAAAAAACACATTCTTCTAAATCAAATTTTCTTAATATCTCTACCCTCAAATTACAGATATGTTCCAGTTAATGTGTTGTGCTGAAAATGCATAATCACATATTATGAAATATTCATTTCTTTTAGATCAAGTATGGAGTTTGAGCTTGAATTCTAATGTGTCACTAGAATGGGGCAGAAAAGGAGTTCCACTGTTATAGAAGAGTTTTATTGAAAGGTGAACTTGTCATTCATTCAGATACCAGCAGATAGGGAGAGGAGAAGAAGGGGAGAGAAAAACTGCCAAGAGTAAGTCTTAGTTGTTTGTACTAGTTTTATTTTGGGGCAACTTAAACATAGTTTCCAAAACATGAATAATTAAGTGCGGTCTGAATTGCCTTCTTGGCTTCTAAAATGATCTTTCTTCCTAAGAAGATGTCTGCTTTCTAGGGGTGGATCAAATTTTGTATTTCTGGTTCAGTCTGTAATCAACTCAACACTGCTTTTAAATCATCCAAGAAGGCATGTCTCCTTGACTTTTAAAGTGTAGGAACTTCTGTCCAGGACATCTGCATTTTATGGAACCCCTATTAATGTAGCGCCAGTTGTGGTACTTTGAAATTGCTATGGAGAGATATATTAGAAAACTGTTTCCAAGCATGTCTCTAATAATAGAACAGTTTTTAATATTGGTGTATGTTTCCAGACATCTACATTTATCTGGGTTAAAACTCTCATTCTCTCTCTCTCTCTCTCTCTCTCTCTCTCTCTCTCTCTCTCTCTCTCCCCCTTCCCCCCCTCCCCCTCTCCAAACTCTCTTCCCCCAAATCAATTTCTCTTCCAGTCTTCAAATTTTGGATTTAAACAAAAATTTGTTGCCCTGCCAAAAGTATCATTGGTTTGTACTGAACCAGGGATTTGGGAATGTTTTCAAACCACTTTTCTTAAAAGTTTTAACCAACGGTTTTGTTGTTTCTTCCTGTATTACAAAAATTCTTGTTCTAGAAATAAAATTCAAAGTTATGCAACAATGTGAAACACCTGGCTTTGTGTGAACATGCCAAAGGACAAAATATTTTGAGGAAGGTTTTTTTTTTAAATCAACCCTTAAGGAATGGAACACATTTGCCCTCTTTTTATGTTTCTCTTTTATTGTCTTTGAGTATAAGAATTGTCTGATCAAAAACCTTTACTAAACTTACCCCACTTTGAGAAATCTGAAGTCTAAAGAAATAGTACAAGTATCATATTTAAGTGTTATACTAGGCATTTTAATGATTTCTTATTGTGGAATTTAAGATACTAATTTGTTAAGGTATGGATGTAGTACCAGATTTTGTGTGTGTGTGTGTGTGTGTGTGTGTGTGTGTGTGTGTGTGTGTAGCATTTTACAGTTATATATATAGAAATAAACATACATAGTGAACATATGGATGTTTGCTCTATGTGTGAGTGCATATAAATGTAGAGAAACTGAGCAGTCTTGTCAATTGACTGAAATGAATTTAAAAAATAATTTTAACTCTGTCAAAGCTGGTACAGTGGAAGAATAAATAGTGTTGTTGGAAGAGGACTGATGTTCTAATCTTGTCTCTGCAATTTACTATATATGTGATTTTTGGCCAGTCATTTACTCTTTCTGGGTCTCAGCTTCCTCATGTAAATTGAGAAGTTTCCAAGATGATAGAGACCCTTGCAAATTCAAAATCTGGAATATTATGAAGTTCTTTATAGTTTTTTTTTTTTTTTGGTGGGAGTCCTTTAGCTCCAAAACAGTAAGATTTGGATTTCGGGCATTTTTTTTTTTTTTTTTTTTAATAAAGCAATCGGGGTTAAGTAACTTGCTCAAGGTTACACTGCCAGTTATTTCTGGGTGTGGTGCTAAGTATCTGAGCCCGGATTCGATCCCAGGTTATCGTGACTCTGGGGCCGGTGCTCTTACTCGCTGTGCTACCTGGCCGCCCTGATTTTGGGGCATTCTTAATACAGTACTTCACTGCCAACAGGTTGTCACCTCTCATAGGTGGAGCTGTAATGATATAGATACTTTCTAAAGCATTGGCAGGAATTCTGAAATTTGTTGCTTTTTTAATCTCATAATTGAAAAGCTTTAGTCTAATTCCATTGTTATGGAATAACATTGGAATAACATATATGGAATATATTGGAATAACATATATGGAATAACATTGTTATGGAATAATTCCATTATTATACTCTTGAATTCTTCCACTGTTCAAAATGTGTAATATTTACACAAATGAGCAGAATCTCCCTATTGGAGACTTAGTAAAACAACCCCAGTCTCTTCTTCAGTAATATTAGTACCTTTAATGCAAGAAAGAATTGGGAAATTTGGGGGGTATTTTTGAAGTACTCTCTGATGTCAGAAAGATGACTTTTTTTTTAGACATAGGAATGTAGGAAAACTTTATTTAAAATTTTATAATTAAATTTTATTTTTTTCAGATAATGAAAATTTACCTTCTTGCCCTCTCACCTCTCCCTCCTTTTGGAAAGAAATAGAAACAAAACCTTTACAAACATGTATAGGTATGCAGAATAAATTCCCACATTGTCTATGCTCCCCTCCCCCAATCTGTACTTAAGTCCATCTTCTCTTTGTCAGCAGATGTGTAGCATGTTTAATCCTGTGTCCTCTGGAATCTTAGCTGATCATCATGTTGATCAGAATTCTTGAGTCTTCCAAAGTTACTCATCTTTATTATACTGCTGTTATTGCCTAAATCATTCTTTTGTTTCTGCTTCCTTCATTTTGCATCAGTTCACATACCATAATTTCATGTATTATGCATTCCCCAATTGGTGGACATGCTTTCAGTTTCCAGTTCTTTGCCATCATGAAAAAGATTGCTTCTTTATCAGGAGACTGGTAATTCTATTTTAAATTAATTTACTTTAAAACATTACTGTTGAGATCTTAATTGAGTTCATTCAAATATTAAAAACTTACATAAACATTATTAATTTTTAACAACATTTTTGCATTCTCAGTGTTATATGTGTGAGACCTGGTGAGGCTTGGGCTGGAACCTATTGTTGACCAATCCACTTGTAAGTCATGACATCACCTTCCTGATGTCATTATCCTCTTTGAGAGGGACAAACAACAACAGCTAATGTATGAGAATACTATAATATACTGGTGATCTTTTTTGAAGGCTTAGAATACTGTCCATACTTCTTTTATCCACTAGCTACTAGTCTCCAGGAGAGTTCAGTCTGACAATATAAGTTAGTTTTCTAGCCAAATTGAGCTTTCTCTTACTTATACATTTAATTCCATTTCATCTATTCTTCACTTCCTTTTTTTTTTGGAGGGGCAATTGGGGTTAAGTGACTTGCCCAAGGTCACATGGCTAGTTTTTTTTGTGTGTGTTAAGTGTCTGAGGCTGGATTTGAACTCAGGTACTCCTGACTCCAGGGCCGGTGCTCTATTTACTGTGCCACCTAGCCGCCCCTATTCTTCACTTCCACCTCTTTGAATTCCTAGCTTTTTTCAGTACTCAGCTTGAATGCTGTGATTTGTTAGTATCCTTCCCCCTCAGCTCAAAATTTCTCCATATTTAACACACACACACGCACACATAGGTACACATACTTGTGTATATATGTGTGTATCTGTGAGCACATGTGTGCACACACACATACACAGGTATTTTCTTATTTATGTTCATTTTTTCCCCTCTAGTGAAATTTAAGCTTATTGAGGTCAAGGCAGATTTTCTCTTTGTATCTTTAGCACCTGTGCTAGGGTCTTGTTTATAGTAGTTCCTTAATAAATGCTTCATGAGTGGATGAATTATTGAAGTAATTTTGGGAAAAGGAGAGTTAAAAGGATAAAGTATGGATTACTTTTATCAAATGAACTTTAGAGCCTCAGATAACATCAAATGCTTTGAGTCACCAGCTTCCTTCATTGTTGTAATCAGTCTTCTATCTGTTAACTTTCATAAAACATAGAAAAGTAAAAATAGCAAACTGGGACTTGACAAGAATGACTTCTGACCATATACATGTCTGGAAGTTAAATTTTTCAGTAATGTTCTCTGTGAATCAAGAGTAATAGCTCAGAATTAATGTCCAAATCCTGATACTTTTAGAACAGCAATGATTTGGGTCTTTTGGGTACTCTGAATCCTTGACGTTATAGAGGTGGAAAGAATGTTCTGTGTATATAGGGGCTGTCTTACACTAAGAGAGTGTCTTTTGGTAAAGATGCCTTCTTTAGGATCTACCTGCTTGAACGATGAAGAAATTTCAAGTGCTCATGTATGATAAACTGCCTACTTCTTATATTGCGCAATGGTAGGACCTCTGAAACCAGGACTGGTGCTTTTAGCAGTGTCCTCCCGGCCCAGGAAGGTCAGCTTCTTAAAATCATTAATATTAAGGAGGTTCTTAGAGGGCATTTTTGTTTTTGGTACCAGCTACTTCCTTTTATCATGGAAGAGTCAGTTTCCAATTACTTTATAGATTTGTAAAAGATCTGATTCAATGAAGTTGCTATATTTATACCATGACCTTTTAGTTTCCAATTCTCCTTCCAGAAGGTGGAAAAAGGTGTAAGAATGAAATGGATTTTGTGAAATCATAGGTGGCTTGATGAATGTCATTAGAGGCTTCTAAGTAATTTTGAGTCTCAATTTGTAAACAGGGTTTCTGTAAAAATGGAAGGTTCCTTGAGAGTTACGCAGAGGAGGGAGGGAATTGTTTTGCTGGCTTGTTGAACTGCTAAGCCAGTGTATTATGGCAAGGCAAAGCATGGATGATAGGCACTGTTCATTAACCTTTTCATTCTCTGTGACCTGTAGGGCCTCATGTAACTCTGTTTTGTGGTGTCTGCTCTTTTGTTGACTCCACAGAGGCTTTATTCCAATGGTTCTATCTTTTTGACCTTGCCTTTTCTATCTCCTTTGATGTGTCCTCACCCTCCTGCCTTTCAAATATTAGTTTCCATTCAATTTCCTTCAACAAACTTACCTACTATGTGCAAGGTACTTTACAAGGCATTGCATATATTCAGATATTTAAATGCATGGATGATCTCATTTGTTTTGGAATTTCTTCCTAATGATATAGATTGAATCCCATACATACTTGTCTAACCAACCCAGTAATCCAATAAGCATTTATTACTATGTTTCTCCTATGTGCCAGGCAGGCACTGTGCTAAGCATTGCGGGGTACAATTGTTGTAAAAAGAAAGACAATCCCTCTGGTCAAGGAGCTTATAATCTAATGGAGGAAAGGAGGCAGGAAAGGAGGGAAGGGGATACCAGGGCATACCCAGTTCAGAAGGCATCTGTTCATTGGAGTTAAAACTAGGCAGAGCATCAGCTGCAAAGTGAAGTTTCTGCCCTCTAAAAAGGAAGCCAAGGGGAGGGCTTTGGTAGGAAGAGGAAGCTCCTGGACTGGTGATGTTACTTGAGGCTTGAGTTAGCCACTAGGTGATGAGATTATAAGTGATGAGTTTATCCCGGAAGAGGAATATTGTTTTCTGGCCTTGAAACCAGGCAAAACAGCAGATGCTGCTCTTCCCTATGTCTTCCTAAAAAGTTTGACTTGTTTGTTTGTTTGTTGGTGGGGGAGAAAGAGAAAGGGAAAAGAAAGAAGGTGGTCTACTCAGCATATTGGAGTCCTTTCTCATTTTCTCCATTACTGTGATAATGCCAGTGGAGCATTCTGGCCATTTACCTTTTTATTTCTCTCTGTATGATGCTCTGCTTTAATTCTTTGGAGAAAGTGGTATTTCAAGGTCTCACTGACAGATAGTAACACCAATAAAATATTTCTATTGAAAAGATCTCTTACTATCCTGGGAAGCTTGGTTAGTGAAGATATTTTGTAATTTTTTGAGAGCAATCCAATCAAATCTGTTCCTTCTTTCATCCATTCATAATCCATGTTGAAATCTTTTTTAGGGATCTTTTCATTGATTTGCTCTTTCCTGTATGGATGGGCAGGACAGTTTCTTTTGAGTGATTCTATGCATCTGTTTCAGGAAGCTCTGGAATGTCTTGGGGGCTGATAATACAATGTCATTTGTAAACAGGAACATCTAGAGTAGAGGTGTTAAATTCATAGAAAAGGGCCACTAGATCATATATAAAAGGTACATAAGGATCTCTGCTAGATGCATAATGGTTTAGAAAACCACATGCTAACTTTATTCATGTTTTGTTTTGTTAAATATTTTCCAATTATATTTTAATCTAGTTCAGGTCCCACTCATACTGGATTGAAGTGTGATTTGACACCTCTATCTAGAGGACCTCATCATCCATAGGGAATTCCTTCTTGACTTGGATTTGCCATAGATCCTTCTCTATCATTGTGGTGAATATTTTTTTAGCAAAGCTTACAATGTTTTATGTCTTTTCTGATATTTATTATCAGTGGGTTATTGAATTGGGTTATTTCTGTTGTTAGATCTTCAAGGAATCTTGAATGATCTTTATATATAGAAGAGACCTTATTGTAAAAGGTATGACAAAAAGTTAGCGTTCTGTCCTACTGAGTTGAATTTTTTTTTTTTTGTAATCAACAAACAATAAGTACAATGGGATTTTATATTCTTTACATTTTTTTCATTCAGTTTTGAGACAGTATGGTCTGTTTCCTTGTTGAATATCTTACAAAAGCCTTCTTGTTCCTTACTAATGTCTTTATCAAGGATTCCTTCAATACATTATAGATAGCCATTGTAGTATATGTGATGTTCAAAGAGGACTAGCATATCTGGTGTCAGGGCTTGCCAAGCCCTTTTCAAGTCTGCTTATCCACCTTTGATGTCCACCTTGATCCACTCTCAACCGTGGCTCCAGGAAACTGTAGTATGTGTAGTAATCACACTCTGGTAAACTGATTGGGAGCCTGGCTAAACTAGGTTGTGGGTGACTGACTAGCCTCAAACCTATTGGTGACTAAGGGTGTTATCTACCCCAAGCATGTGAAGATTTCTCCAGGTAGTATGGGTGGATGACAACAAGTTGTTCCAATAGCCATGGGAGTGATTGAGGCAGGCATTGTGGAGAGATTAGAACTTGGTCAGACATCATCAGAAACTCAAGGTTCACTGTATTTCCTGGCCATTTCCAGTTGTCTTAACTATTGTCTTGCCACTGGACTCCAGTGACTCTGGAAGAGTGAGACTGTTGACTTTGTGCAACTCTGACTCATTTGAATCTAATTCACAAATCCAATTCGTGTACAAGTCAAAACATCACCCATTAGATTGTCATCAACCCTCTTAAAACATGAAGGACAAACAACAGATGATCAATGTAAAGATCTTGTATAGTTGGCAATTTTCATATTGGTTTGGAATTCTCTTGGTTGCTTTTTAGAAAAAAATCAACGTCCGGGATTTTCCTCCCATATTTTTGGTATTTCCTCCCCTTTAGACACCTTGTAAAATGGTCTCTCATAATTGTACCATCTCCAGTAAGAATCTTCTCTGTATATACTTGATCTAATCCAGTTTTTTTTAAACTGTCATTGTTCAACTTGGTGCCATTTCTACTTCCTCTGAAACCCATTTTGGGGACTGTGTTGTTAGGATCCAAGTTTGGTGGTTCCATTGTTCTTTTTGATGCAGAAGCCAAACACCATAAACTGAAACAAAATAAAAAAAACAAAGCCCCACCAAACCTATTGTATTTAATGTTTGTAAGTCATCTATTTTTCTTCTGTTTATAAGTTATAATGAATAAGTATTATACAGGGTACAATGTGATAAAGGCAGAAGAGGGAGATCCAGACACAGCAATATAAGAACATATGAGGAGAGGGTAGATTTGAGGTGTAGTGGATATAGCAGTGAGCCTGGATTCAAGAAGACCTGAGTTCAAATTGGACCTCAGACACTTACTGGCAGTGTGATCCTGGGCAAGTCACTTAACCCTGATTTCCTCAAAGAAAATATGAAGGGAAAAACACTCTTAGCATCTCTGAGGCTGTAGCAACTGAAGTATGCTTCGAAGGAAATTAAGGATTTTGAGAGGGAAAAATATAGAGGGAACATATTCTAGGCAAGGATAATGGACAAATTCTACTGTGATTCTACTTCCATAATAACTATCGAGGAATTTTATGGAGATTAGATTGAGGAATAGTCTAATCTTCCTGACTAGACCCAGCATTTTATCTACTGGGCAAAGGGACCATCCCTTGACTCACTTCTCAAAGAGGCCTATTAAATGAATGATCATTACCTCACTCAAAAGTGAGAACCTGAAAAGGCCTTAGCCTAAAAGAGCCATGGTCTCCTATTGTATTCTGGGCCATCTCCAGCTTTCCTGAGGGATCAGGCCACTGGACCCAGATGGCTCTGGAGGAGAAAATGAGGCTGGGGACCTTGCACAGCCCTCCCTCACTCAAATCAAAGTCAACTGCAACTCATATCATCATTTTCCTGGTGTCATGGTCCTCTTCAAAGGACAAACACAAAACATAATCATAGGGTTAAGAGAGAACCCCTAGAGTTCATTGAATAGGGGAATGATTTGGTCAGATCTTCCCTTGAGGCAGTTGCATGGCAGATGAATTGTGGTGATGTAATGTTTGAGCTTGGGGGCCTATCAGGATGAGATTAAAATAGTCTAGGCCAGAGGAAATGAGGGCCTGAAGTGCCTTTCCCTGATAGAAAGAAGAGGTTGGATGTGCTGTATATATTCCACAGTGGATTGGATATATAGAGTGAAGAAAAATCCAGAGTAGGAGAGAGTTGGGCATAACTTTTAAGTTACTGTTTCTGTTGATAATGTTCTGTTGAGGTTGAGGGATGCTGGGACCCTGAAATAGCGACACATGGGTCCTGCTCAAATGAATTTGACCTAAGCCCTTCTTTCAGTCAAATACAAGGTTTATTAAAGATTTTCCAAGTGCGACAGATCGAATCTGAGCACTTTCATGGAAACAAGATGGATCTTACATACAGAAAGACTGTGGGAGGGATCTAGGAATGGTCTAGGGAGGATCTTGATGGGAATGGGGTCAAGATAGGATCCGGGGTGGGAAGTAGCCAGAGGATATCAGGAGGTAACAGAGAATGGAGGGAGATTGGTTGTATGCTTCTGTGGAAAACCAGTTGATAGCCTCAGGCTTATGCCAGGGGTTTACAATTAAAGGCCAGTTGAGAGGATTACTGGCATGGGTAGAAGTCTCAGGTGAATGCCAGATCAAGTGGGATGATTCCAGGAGAGTTCAAGAAGGTTTCCAGAGCTTGTACCCCATCACCACCATCTTCTTAGTCTTCACTTGGAATTTTATTTATCTCTTCTGTCTCCTTTACTTCACAAATTGTCAGTTGCTTCATTCTGGCCATTTTACGTTCATAATATATCTGGTGTCTACTTCCTTCTCTCCAAGCCTAATGAAGCTAACCTAGTGCTGCAAGTTCAAGTTACTTCATGCCTAAACTAGTGTAGTATTCTTCTAGTTAGTGTTCCTGTTTCCTGCTTTTCATACACTTTCTATACTTGGAAATCTTTGAGGACTCCATTTCTTAATTCTTTGTTTTAGCATTTGACACCTTAATCAGTCTGTTTTATTTGCACTCGTCCCATTTGCAGTGCTTAGCCAAACTATGGTTATCAAACTTAGTCATCATTTCCCATATCCTAGTGCTTTTTCACCATATCTTTGCTCATATCATACTCACCGAATCTTTTTCATCTACTTTCTAATCTATGAAATTCTTAGATTTGCTTATCTCTTATCTTCTAACTACATACCCATAAGGTGGTTGAGGATCAAATGAAATGATGACTTTTTAGATTATGTATATAAGTCTATATCTGTAAGTTGCTACTTTGTGAAGATAATGATTACATGGTAAATTTTTTTCTTTAACAATCTTTTTTAAAGCTTTGCCATATTTAGATAGGCTTGGTTTTTGAACAAGAGATCTTGTTTATTAATGGAAAAGTTGGAATCAGATTTTGGAGACCCATAAATATGAGACTGAGGAGTTTCTGTTTTATTCTAGAAGAAATAGAAAACCTTTGAAGGTTTTTGAACAGTGAAACCTCAGAGGGGAGTGTCAAGGTCAGACCACCATTTCTTGACCGCCATTTTCCCCCCAGATCCTAATGGAATAGAACTGAAGATCCTTGGAAATATCAATCCTTATAGCTCAGAGCCTACAAGCATCATCCTCAAAAGCAATCCCTGTGGAGATGCAACCTATCAGCTGTTCCTTCAGCCATCCCTACTGAGAACTCAGAAAAGAAAATTCTTCCCACTTGGCAACTGTGGGTTGCCAGAAACTGATAGGATTTTATCAATGGAAAAGACAGTACAGAAGTGGCATTACTATCTGCTATCTGATTTGCTGCAAAAACCTTCCACATATTGTATCTCTCTCTTTAGAAAGTGAACTAAATGAGAGTAGTGGTTGTATTACTTTACTATTTGTATTACATTACTTCACAGATAATAAGTACTCCCTAAGGGCCTTATTCATTGTTGCATTTGGTAATATCTGCTGGAACTTTTACTTTCTTGATATTGCCTAGGGGTCAATATGGCCCGGACCTACTCAAAAAAAATTTTTTTAATTGTCTTGCTGTCTTAAGAGTGGTTTACAATTTAAAAAAATAATTCGATTGCATTTGAAAATGTAAAAAACATTCTTAGCTCAAAGTATCAAAACCACACCTGCAGGGATGAAATCAATTGGGCAAGCAGTGGGATTTGACCTTTGATATATAGCCAACCTCTGCTATAGCCTTTGAAAAACTAGTGGTACCTCCACACCTGGAGGGATTGTTTCCCTCTCCCTCTCCTGAGGATTATGGATCTGTGATTTCACTGATGTGGGTATACTTTCTGGCATTACAGCCATAGCCTGTCTATGCATGCTTGTCCTATGAGACTGTTGTTTATGTACTCCTATATATCCTTTACAAGGAGTGGACCTAATGGACTGATGGGTCTTCCCCAAGATTTCTTGATCTGCTCATGGATCTATATATACAATGATTATGTCTACCTTGTGCTATATTAATCATTTCAAACGCAAACAGAAATGGTGGCCATTGATCTGTACATAATGATCCCTTTAGGCTACACATGAACTTAATTTTAAAATGTAATATTATATATATTGTCATATTTTTATTTATTTTGTTAAATTTTTTCAGTTACAATTTGATCTGGTTCCAGGCATGAGGGAGTTTTATTGGCTACATGATTGATTCATATCCTTTTGCATTGTTGTTGATTTCTTTGAGGCTAGTGAATGTGTCTAATTTTTTGTTTCTCCTTCTGAACTTAACATAGTGCTTTCCTTAATATTTTGGATGTTGAATGAATAAATAAATGAATCTTAAGCCCCTTAGGAATTCTTTACAACTGGACTGACTTTTACAAGATCAATAATTATCTTGCCCAGTTTGAGCAAACAGTTGGGGAGAGACTAGTGTCTAGAGTTTTATTTGTAGTGTATTCCTGTATGGTGAGTTGTTGTTTCATCTCCTAAAGTGATGTAAAGTTTAACTGAGGCAGATTCAAGATGTGGTACTCATTTCCCCATGTAAAATGAGGGCCCTGGGCATTGGACTAGATTATCTTTAAAAGTTCTTCCTATTTTTAATGTTTTATGGTTTCTATGGGTGCCTTATCACTTAGTATTTTAAAAGTAAAGTTGTTGGAAATATGTACATATCATCTTTTAAAGTTCATCAGGGGTAGCAAATAGCTAAATGATTTGTTCAAGGCCACTTAGATAGGTTGTAGCAGAATCAGGATGAGGACTCAAGTTTTCCATGTAAACAGTTTAGTGCTCAGTTCATTAAGTCTTGTTTCCTCACCAGGACACAGAGATGTTCATATCTTTGAGATGACCCACAGGGTTTAGAACAAACATTTCTGCATTTAGCTTAGAAAAGTTTGCTATTAAAAAAGAAAATCTTGTTCTGTGATTTTTTTTTCCTACTCAACTTCATCTTCTTGTAAAATGCTATAGATTATTTTGATCAACTTCATGTTATTCTTTTTACTTCTACCCACACCGCAGGAAAAATGTTGTAGAATTTGCAAATTCTGTATTGCTTTTTCTCTTTTTGAGGTAAAGCCACCGATAGAGGAAGGCAAGCATTTCTATTGAAATCAGCTTTCAAAACTTAATGATTAAATAGTGGGGTAAAAGAAAATCCTTTATTATATTGAAACTATGTCCTGCATGTAGTTTTGTTTACAAAAACAGAAAGCCAGATTGTTTTCATTTGCAATTATTCACAGAGAATATCCACATTAAAGACCACAGTTCATGGGCCAGTTACTCACAGGCTTAAGACTGATCCCTGAGGGAGAGAGGTGTAGCTCTATGAGATATTCTAGTAAAATTGGCCTCCATAAATGATTAACTTTTCAGCTATCACACTGTTCATTAGACTTGGATCATTATGCTTCATAAGCTTAGCTAATAGGACAATTTAAATCTCCCCAGGATAAAGATAATCTTGTTTAGTACACTCAACCAAAGGTACAAGTTCTCATCATTTCTCTCTTTTTTCCTCTCCAGATGAGCACAATGATGTTCAGAAGAAAACCTTTACCAAATGGATAAATTCTCGATTTTCAAAGGTAAAAATCACTTTTGAGAACTTTCATGGTGGCAAGAAAGGGCAATATGAAACATGAAAAGCACTTTATAAGCATGCTTTATTTAGTGGAATAAGTCATCATAGTAGAATATATATATATATGTGACCTATCAGGAAATGTTAAAGATCTAGTTTAGGCAAAAGTTGGCAGTGTAGAATTTTTGTTTATATTCTCCCCCCCAAATATGCTAAATGGAAATTCAAGAGCTGTCAGTTGGCATGATTTTATCAATTTCAGTATTTTCTGCATATCTGAGTGTAATTAGCTAACTGTTTTTTGCTCTTTTTGACTCCTCAATCCTCAGGGCATTTATGAAAAATCCTGTAATTGGAAAATTACTCTTTGAGCACTTAGCTAGAATAGTATTTTTTTCAACTTTGCCCATTTAAAATGATAGAACCATCATGAGGGTGCTATTTCTGTCCTGTCCAGCCATAATTAATGGATTTGAATCTAGCCCTGGGTATAAGGATAATAATTAATGTGCTGTGCGGCCTTTTTCTTTGTAATTTTCCCTTCAATTCTGGCATTTTCCAGTTCCTCTCATTGCCCACAATATTCAGTACAATCCAATAGACATTTATTAAGCACTTACTAAGTTCCAGGCACTGTGCTGATGATAGTTAATTAAAAAAAAAGCAAGATAGGCCCTGCCTTTGAGGACCTTACAATGTAATTGGGGGAGACAACACACAAAAGGAGACAGGAAAAGGGAATGGGCGACATTCAGAGGTACCTATTGTGTGGATCTGAAGCCAGCCAAAGCAACAGATGCTGAGTGTAGTGACCCCAGAAGTCTAATTTCTGCCCTCTATAAAGGAAGGCATTGGTAAGAATTTGATACTCTATACTCCAATTAGAGAGGAGAGTATGTAATGAGTCTCTTATATAAGTTTTTTTTTATAAAATGACTTATAAAATAAAAAATAAAAAAAACCTGTCCTAATTTTACTTTTTGATGTGACTAGAGTTTTGTTCCATCAATGTTTGGGATGGCATGACAATCTCCTCATTGATTATCTAAAGAATATACAATACCAAATTGCAAAATTTAGTTTTCAATTCAATTCAGCAAAGATTGGGGCAGCTAGGTGGTGAAGTGAATAGAGCACCGGCCCTGGAGTCAGGAGAACCTGGGTTCAGATCTGGCCTCAGACTTAACACAAAAACTAGCTGTGTGACCTTGGGCAAATCACTTAACCCCAATTGCCCTCCAAAAAAAAAGCAAATCAATTCAGCAACGATTTATTAACTGTTGCTATGTGCCAGCCACTGTGCTTGGTGGTAGAGATGTAAAGACAAAACCAAAAATCCTCTGTCTCAAGGTGCTTACATTCTCTTGGGGGACGGGTGAGAACCCAAGATGTAAGTATAAAATTAAACATGTGTACAAGGTGATATAAAAATATCAGGGATTTTTGATAAGTCCTGCTGCCAATCATAATTATTGACCTCAGAGACATTTTATTACTGGTTTAATATGTGTTTGGAGTGCAGACCCATGGTACATAAAACAATGGACCACTAGTAGCCTTTTCAGACATTTTAGATAGGACAAGACAATTGAAATTTTTACTGTAGTACAGTAAATGTACTACAATGAATACAATTGAAATTTTTACTGTAGAACAGACCCCAATATTGAATGGATTTTCATCCCCTCCCTGACTTGAGGAAGTTGGGGTTTACTGTAGGCAAAGGGGAAGGTAAAGATTTACCCATCAAAGATAGTAGAAGGGGAAGATCTACATATCAGTAAATGCTTGAGCAGGAATTTTGCAAACAGACCACTGTAACTGACTAGATAACCACAGATCTAAAGCTAGATGTGTCAGCTAAATCCAAAGGCTTCAGCCAATTATGTGAAAATGCTCTCTCAGGTAAAGTGGCAGCTATACTAAAATTCTGTTATGACAAAGGTAATGGCAGGGAGAGGCGGAAGGCCAGAGGGCATAGATCTAATATGGAGAGCAGTTTTTAACAAGAGAATGGGAAATTTGGAGGGCACATGAAAGGGGAATAGGAGTATTGGAAGAATAGGAATGACCATAATGATTATGAAAGGAGCAGGTAGAGGTGGTTTGGATAACTTCTTTTAGTCTGGCAGCTTAAATCTCAGAGTCCTCAGCGGGGCTGTAGGGTAGTTGCATCCTCTTGTCCTTCACTGTAGCAAATTTAATGTTTATTTGCTTATTAGTCCTTTATGGAAACGGGAAAGTGGGTCAAGTGGTACTGGGCTGCAGATGGACAGACAGTTCCGGGTCCTGCTTGGTGGTGAAGGGTGGGGGCCTGTAGAGTCCTGGGTTGTGCTTTGGCCTGATCCTGCTCTAGGACAGACCCCAATATTGAATGAATTTTCATCCCCCACCCCCCACTTGAGGGAGTTGGAGTTTCTTAGAGATATTGAAAACTTACAAAAAGAAAGTATGGTGGTCTACATGAAAAGTAAGGGAATATTTTAAATGGAAAGTTGCCTTTCAGGTCTTGCTGTTTAGGAAAGGTCAGAGGTAGGATGATTTGTATCCTCAGGTAGTAGATAGAAAGTTTGGCTTCTGAGGCAGCAAGATCTCTTCATAAGTGCTGCCTTTGACCCATACTGGCATTGTGACCTTGGGTAAGTTGTTTAACTTAACAGTGCCCTAGGTAGCTCTAAGACTACAGTTGCCTATCTACTTTGGAAGTGGGAGTTTCCTCACTGGGAGCTTCCTTTATTTATAAAATCACTTCTCCCATTGTACTTCCCTACCTCCTACCCCCACAAAGAGGGGATAATGAATTAAAGAAAGTTATCTTGGTGTCTTTCTAATACTTTTAGGAAAAATTGGTCAGCATTAGAATTTTCCTTTTAACAGTTGAGTATAGTATTTAAAATTGATTCATTATCAATGCAGTTTATAGCTAATGTTTGGTTTTTAACATTAAAAAAAAATCCCGTTGGCAGAAGTTTAAATTTAGTATAGTATAGTTGTTTTTTTCCTATCTTTAGTGAAGAGGAATGTGAAAACTAGCTCTGACTAAAGGATCAAGAATGTAGGTGATATTTATTTAAGTGGGCTGTTGTTGAAAAGATTATGGCCAGGAAAAGTTAATTTTTATAGGAGTTCTTTGTGTTGGATTCTCTAGATATTGCCATAGCTATTGTTTTTTTGACTTTGTCATGATAAAAAAAAGGTAAAAAAAAATTAGCTGCCCAAATGCATAAGATTGGCTCAGGTAGGATTGTTCCTCTGTTTGGAACAAGTTAGTTAAAGAGCTTGTTTTTTAGGGACTTAATTTAATCATTGAAAAGATTTCCCTAGTTTTGAAGATAAGTCTGAAAGAACTGACCTACATTACATAGCAGATATCTTGAGAATTAGTAAGATGTCGTATCTTGAACTGGATGTCCTATAGCCATCTTAAACTCAGTGTGTCCAAAACTGAGCTAATCATCTTTCCCTGCAAACCCTCTCCCTTCCAAAGTTCCCCCATTATTATTGAGGGTAACGCCATTCTTCCCACCAGTCCCAGTTCCTCACCTTCTGAGTTGCTGTTGTGTGTATGTTGTCTTTCCTGTTAGATTGAGTGCTTCTCAAAGGCAGGGACTTTCTTTTACCTTTCTTTGTATTCCCAGAGCTTAGCATATAATCTTGCATATAGCACTCACTTAATAATTGTTTATTGACTTTATTATCACGGAATATATGAGGTAGAAAGTTTCATAAGAGCCATCAAGTCCAACTAGAATCTGACCCATCAACATCCCCGGTAAGTGGTCATCCAGCTTCAGACTGAAAATTCCAAGTAGAGAAAGGGTACAGACTGGACCCTCTACTTCCAGGAGTGTCTTTTCCCACTTATTCCAGCTCCCATAGGAAGGTTTATCTTCCATCATGCCTAATTCCACCTTTGTGGCAAATTATATTGGTCCTAATTCTAGTGCCTTAGGCAAAGAATACTAAGTCTTAAATCTTGTTTCGTATGTCTTTTCATAGACTTGTAAACCATTTGTCTTATGTCCTCTAAATCCTTTTTGTTCTTTAGTATAAACTTACCCTGTTCCTTCAGCCTACTACCCCATTTTCCAGTCCTTGCATCAGAGTCATAACTAGGACAGGACAACTAGGGCTTTGCCCAGGGAAGGAAATTTCGAGGTACTTCCTCGTTACCTTGCCCCCTGTCTTATGGTGATTGATGATCCTTATTTTCAGGGCCCTTGAGAAAGTTTATGATGTCCGAGGGTGTGGAGATGATTTCAACCCATTCCCCAAGAGCAGAAATGGACTGTTATGGCTCTGCTTCACTCATCTTGATCTAGGACTTCTGAGTATCCTTCACCTTTTCTGAGCTACTGTTCCTAAAACTTGGTGCTCACAATTGAACACAGTACTTTAGGTGTTGATAGAACAAATTATGGCAGAAGTATTATTTGCCTTGTTTTGGGCATTATCCCTCTTAACACAATTTAGGATAGTGTTAGCTTTTAAGAAATGGATATGGAAAATTAGAGAAAGGGACATATATGGTCCAAAAGGAAGGAGAAAGTAAAAGAAAATAGTAAAATGTAAAATAATAAAAGAGATGAGTATGAATTAGAAGTTTTAAAATTATAGAGAGATGAAGCATTTATTATGTGCTAGGCGACGTGCCGTGTTATGGTGTAGATTTTTGTTTATTTTGCCTTTTTTTTTTTTGGAGGGCATTTGGGGTTAAGTGACTTGCCCAAGGTCACATAGCTAGTTTTTGTGTTAAGTGTCTGACCTCGGATTTGAACTCAGGACTTCCTGACTGCAGGGCCAGTGCTCTATTCACTGTGCCACCTAGTCACCCCTATGGTGTATATTATGCCACTAGCACCGACTGTTTTGTGTTAGGTGAAGAGCATTATCCCCAATACTAGATTAACTTTTCTCTTAAGTAACTTTATTTTCCTTTAGCAAGGAAAAGAAATTCCAGAACATTTTGTTAATGGGTTTCAGTGTTGAGTTTGGAGAACTGTGAGAAATGGAATATTTTTAATAGTTTTATTTCACCTTTAATTCTTTTCCTTCTAGCAGAACCCGGGATCTGTTGACTATGTGGGCAGTATGCCTGAGTCTTGGCATGGCATTTTCCTTTAGATTTGGTTAGTCACTGTTGAGTCATTTCTATAAAACGAAGCAAAAATACAACCCCCAAAAGCCAAGCAAACAAAACACTGTCCAAAAGTATAAAAGAAAAATTCACTTAATAAAATTCTGAAATGAATGACAGATAACCTATCAACAAAAGGAAAAAAACATTACTTCACAAACCATGTGAAATTTTTTGTCTCAAAAGAATGTCAGAAGACTAGAGGAAAAAGAAAAAGCCAGACCTCAAATATTAGCTGTGTGACCCTGGGCAAGTCACATATCCCTGATTACCTACTTCCAAAAAAGAAAGAAAGAAAAAAATATACCATGTAATAACAAATGGTTTGGGCCTTTCTGAAATTGTCAGATCCTTAGAATAAATCATTTAGCCTAGGGGATTAGATTTCCAGACCTCAATTTCCTCATCTGTAAACTAGGGAGGATAATAATAGCTGATATTTATCTAATACTATCTAATACATACAGTACCTGCCTGAAAGCATTATTATGGAGTTTAGAGTGAAATGATGTATCTAAAGTGTCTTTAAAACTTAAATTGTGAGGTGACTAGGTGGTGCAGTGAGTAAAGTGCCGGCCCTGGAGTCAGGAGGACCCGAGTTCGGTTCTGACCTCAGACACTTAATATACTCACATAAAAACTAGCCATGTAACCTTGGGCAAGTTATTTAACCTCAATTGCCCTCCAAAAGGAAAAAAAAAATAAACCTTAAATTGTGATATGAATTTCAGCCACTGTTTTTCCAAGGCATTTGGGTACTATCTATGGTTATAAAATAAATCTAGCTACTCTTACTCTATTTGTAAAAAATAGCTAAATATTACAAAGCATTTTTCAGACTCTAATGGGTCTTCTTAGTACCAAAATTCATGTTCCTCAAAAGTGTTGTCATTGGTTGTTCATCATTTAAATTCTAAAATTTGAGATGGAAAAAAAAATTCTTGATTCATAAGTCCCACTTCACTTTATTCCAACCCAGGATTTGCTTGAATATTCTTGAAAGTTTTATCCATTCTAATTTGAACATGTGTTTAGTTTGTTAGTAGACTTGTCTACCAAGGGAGACAATGAAGCCTCCGCTGCTTGCCTGTTAAGAAACGTCATTTGACTTTCAGCCTTTATTTTCCTCGGTGCATTTTCAGTACTATTCATTTGGCATAGTTAGGCAGCCCAAATGGCCAAGTCCCTCTAAGGAATTTTGAAGTTATCCTTGAAAAGGGAGATGGAAATAGAGAAGGAAGTGAGTGTAGAGAAGATGCACATTTTCACAAGTGGTTAATTTTAGTTGGGATTAATTTGTTGAGTCACCCAGTTATATGGAACCAATATTTATTAAACAACCACTATACTTAAAGGTGACAGGATTGTCACTGTGATACATATAAACAGCAAATGAAATGTTTACAGTTTAAGACTCTCAGTACTCAAATAGATCTCTGATCCTGTTGATTGCTTTTAATAATGCAAATCTCAAGTCAATTCATGCCTTCTTATTTTTGCAACTTTTTTTTTTGTGTTCTGTAAATTCACTTTGGAGTTTTCACTAAATTTGCTGGGGACCTTCTTGGGTTATCAGTTCTTTTGACCTCATGAATATATATACCAGGCAAGCACATGGGGTGTCCTTTGATTATCTTCCATTCTCACTATATAACCTGCCCACTTCCTTTCCCCCTTATACATTAAAAAAAAAGAAACACAGCTGATATCCTTTATTCTAGTTTTTTTGTAGTTACTTATTGTGTGTTAACGTGCAAACATATGTTTGTCCATTGACTCACTTGTGGTTCTTAGTCCTTTGGAGACTCTGTTAGCACTGTTTATCTGTTAAATGAGGACCACAATGCCAGATCCTGGTACTTAAATTAATAATATATACAAAATTGAAAACATTTGAAGCATTTGTGGGTGGAATAATTAAAAAGAATAAAATATAATAATATAAAAATAGAAATAAAAATATTGAACATTAGCGGAGGAAATGGGACTCTGCAGGAGCAAGACCTATGGTAACTGAAAGTTTGTGATGATAATTTTAGTGAATTGAGCTGTATAGGGTCATTGTTAGAAGGAGTAGAACCAGAACACTGATGAAGTCTTTTCTTGTCAATATGCCATTTCTTTTACACACACAGTGAAGGGAAAATTTCCTGTTCATTATTATAGGCTGACTCAATGTAATGTTTATACTATAGTGTAGAGCTTTCAGAGTCCTATTGGATCTATTAATGATTTCTTGTCTGTGTTTAACTTCAAACAAACTAACTAATTGCTTTAGACAATCATAGTCCATCCAGTGGTGCATTTCTTCAAGCTTCAGGGTGATTTATAATTGCCAGGAACTTTTAAAAGCAAGAAAACTGCCCAATAATCATTGAAAAATAGGACTTTTCCTTTTCTCTGTTAAGGATAATTGAGCATCTAGGTAGTATAGTGGACAGAGAGGAAAGACTCCAGCAGGGTTCAGAGTTAGGAAGACCTGAAATTCAAATATGGCCTCAGATATTTTCTAGCTGTGTGACCCTGAGCAAATCCCTTAATCCTGTTTGCCTCAGTTTCCTAATCTATAAAGTAAACTAGGGAAGTAAATGGCAATCCACTTCAATATCATTGCCAAGAAAACCCCAAATGGGGTCACAAAAAGTCAGATGCAACTGAAAAATGACTCATTAACAACTAATCCAGGCTAATAATTTTCCATCTTTATTTCAATAGGGCAATTGGCATGTTTTTTGTTTGTTTGTTTTGAGACAATCAGGGTTAAGTGACTTGCCCAGAGTCACACAGCTAGTAAATGTGAGAGGCCAGATTTTAACTCAGGTCTTCCTAATTCCAGGGCCGGTCCTCTACTGTCTCACCTAGCTGTCCCAATTGGACTGTTGTGAAAGAAATTTTATTCATATCCAGAAAAGTTTGGGAAGTTCTCCTCCACCTCTTCCTCTTCTTTTTGTTCCTCCTCCTCTTCTTACTCCTCCCACCCCTCCTCCTCCTCCTCTTTTTCCATCATGAGATCCATGCAATTAAATGTTGATGAAGATTATATGTTACCTGAGTTTTAGCATGCAGCCAGATGGCAAAGTTACTCTTTTAGTGTATATATATATATATATTTCAGACACATGGGACACGTACAGTGAATTTGGCCTAGAGTTGGCAAAAATAATAGAACAAGTTGTTCACATTTTGGAAATGGCTTCATCCTTTTAGTGACTCTAAGGTGTTTCCTGCCATCAAAGCATGTTTTTTGATTTTTAATTTTTGAAACACTGTTATTCTCTTTGGGATGCTGTATAGCTGTGAATAATGGAACATCATATTCTCAGAAGTGTCGCAGTTTTAAGTGACCCCAAAATCATTGGAAATTTGCCTAGTTATAAGTAGGCTATAGCACAGTCTTTACTATGAATGCTTATGCAAAGTAAGTCATTTAAAAGAAACGTCATGTAAGACACAGGTGTCAGACTCTGTAAATCTCTAGAGTGGCTGAACCAAATTAAAATGTAATTGGGAAATGTTTAAAAAAAATAAATGAAAATACAATACAACATAGATAATGTTAATCTGTGATTTTCGGGGGCAATGTGTGGCTAGTGGGGATCTTTTTCTATATCTGAGTTTGGTAGGACACCTGTGACCAAAAGGGAAGGGGGATTTTCTTTTTGTCAGAGTGAAGACTCCCTAAAGGCTACACTGGTATCCATAAAAGGACCTGAGGAAGGACTCTATTTTGTTTGGTAGATCTTTATGGAGGATTTATGGAAAACATAGACAAATAATGACCCAGTATAATAAACTCTGGAAAGGAGTTCATATGCTAGTGACATCAAGAAAGAAATGAAGTATGATTCAGATTCAGGTGAGATCCATCAATTATTTCCCAGCTTGATGCTTGATAATTAATATAAATTTTCCTTTTTTCTTCAAAATCACAAACATTGTGATACCATTTTAATTATGCAAAAATATCCAACATGGGGGGCAGGGGAAGGGCATTATATACACCAAGCTGTTGGATTCTTGTTCAGAATTCCGAGACAGTTTGGTTGGCAGTTATCCTTAACTCCTATTATCATTCTACTCTGAGTGTAAGGGATGTATTTGCATGTATAACTGTACCAAACCAATCAAGTCATTCAGCACAGGTCCCACTTTATCAGGTTCTCTCTGGACTTTCTCCTGCCATGCCAACTGCAAGTCAACAAACATTTATTATGGACTTAATATGTTCTAGTCACTGTGCTCCAAACTAGAAATAAAAGTGAAGACAAAAACAACCTTTGCCCTCCATGAGCTTATAGTCTAATGAGCAACTGAATGTCTCATTGAATCATCTCTCTCAGGGTTTTTATTTTAGAAAAGTAGTTAGTCAGTGATAAAGCAATTTAAACATATCATCAGATCATTAACCATATGTTTCACAAATAGTAACTTTTCATTTAGTCTGTACTCTAATCTCTGAGTAGAAAAAAAAAATCCAAATACAATCAGGGTTTTCTTTCTTGCCCCAGCTATGCTATCTTAATATGAAGATCTTATTCATAATATTGCTAAAAATCAATGTCTGGTTATAAATGGCCAGCATCCCAGTAAAACTGGAGTTGGATACATGCATTTAATTTATGTCTTATTTAGAAAGGGCGCGTTTCTCCTTTTCCCACTTGTTTTGGCAAACAAGACAGCAATATACCGGCTGTGACACTTCAGGAGTACCTTTGCAGGATCTGAAATTTTGTTGTACTCCAGGCTGTCCCTTGCAGCCCCAGCTCAGAAACAAGAATTCTGATAAAAGTATTCTGCAGACCAGACCCATGTGGTGTATAGTCTGGCTGCTGTACCTCTAACTTTTGGCAGTAGCAGGGGACAGGTGTGATCCCACATGACATTGATTCCCTTTCTCATGCTGTTCATCTGTTGTCCTTCCCCTTTTTCTTCCATTGTTCCAACACCTAAGAAACTCAGGATGCAAATCAGGTGAAGCTTTGTCAGAACATCTGTATACTGCCAGGGATTAGATATATCCCTTGACAACTATTCAATTGAATTTTATAAGAAATCTAAAAGCCTTGTGGCTTAGACCCACACCTCTAGGGAGGTGAATGCCTGAAATACCAAAGTAAAGCTGTTTCTCTATTAAGAGATCTTTCATGATGGAACAATCTATAACCTCACTTCATAATCTGTTCATATATTTACTTTTTTTCACGTCGATCAACTCTTTTGGTGAAATTCATATCTATTTTTCTCTTATCCATTAGTCTGTGGATGGGAGCTACTTAACATCATAATCAAAGCAATCCTTTATGTATAGAACTCAAACCTCAAAATGGATTTATGATCTCCATTAATTTTGACGTTCTGTGTAAGATCACAGTTTGTCCTTATCTGCTAATCCTTTGTTGGAGAAAACTATTGTCACTCATACATTCATTGTTTAAACAAGCATTTAATCAGTATCTACTCTTGTGTTTCACAGGGTGCTGTGGGCCATAGATAGATTCACTGTGGAAATGTGGAACCTAAAAAGTGAGGCACTTACTTAATATTAGGAAACTTAGAGCTCCGGTCCTGGAGCTTTAGGAGGTATGTGACCTAAGTCATTTAACCTCTCTGTGCCTGAATTTTCTAATTTACAAAATTCCACTAATAGTACTTTGGTGACTTGAGAAAACTCTTTTGTAAACTTTAAAGCTCTGAGCTCTTGTTATGCATGAGGTTAAGAGCTTACATTTCACTTTGGGGGTTAATTTTACCTCCTAAAAAGCCTTTCTTTTCTGCATATCAGTTATGTAATTCTGAAAACATAAGTAGATTAATTTATCTCAGACCCTGACAAATTTGAAGGATTTTAATATGGAAGAGGGATTAGGCCCTTCTCACTTTAGTTCTTCATGTAAAAACTGGATTGGGTAGAGGGAATCCTTTCTTAGAATTTTCTGACACTGCCACCTGCTTGGTGCAGGCCTTCACCTCAAATCTGGACTGTTGTAATAGACTTCTGGTTGATATCCCTGCCTCAAACCTCTCCTCACTCTGGGCCATCCTTCACTTAGCCGTCAAAGTGATTTTCCTAAAGTGCAGCTGTGTCCACATCCCTTCCTTATTTATAAACTCAAATGGCTCCATATTTGTTGTTCTCTTTTGTTCTCAGAGAGGACCAAAATGACATCACTGTTTTAGAATTGAGTTACAATGTGTCTGATTGTGGCTGAACTCAGAATGCTCTATCACAGTTTGGACACAGAGTTCACATGAAATTTGGAGTGGAGGTATCTGTAAATTTGTGCCTCTCATTTCTTTTGAGTTACTGCATTTCTGCTTTGCTTATAGAGCACAGTGCCTTCTTTCAGGTGGGCATGCCATGCTGGGCAGTCCTTTGCCAGTGTCTCTCATGTTTTACAATCAATTCCAGAGTTCTTCAGAGAGACTTTTAGAGTATCCTTGTATTGCCAAGATCAAATATACAATCCTCTGTTTGGCTTTTGAAGGCCTTTAAAACCTGGCCCTATCCTACCTGGTTTCTAGTCTTTTTACAGTTCTCCCCTCCTCATACTCTGATCTAGTGACCTTGACCTCCTTGCTGGTCCTTGTACAATACAAGACACTTCCTGACTACATTTTCACCTTTTGCCTGGAGTTCTCTCTCCTCATCTCTGCTTCCTGACTTCTTCATTTCTCTTCTAGACTATTAAAATCCTACCTTCTGCAAGAAGCTTTCCTTATCCCCCTTAATGCTAATGCCCACACTCTGTGATTATCTTCCATTTATCATTTATAGATCTTGTGGGTCATCTGCATAGTAGTTAGTGTGTTGTTTTCCTCATTAGATCATGAGTTCCTCCAGAAAAGTGCCCATTTTGGGGGGTGAGTGGGGTGGAGGGGTCTTTGTTTTTTTCCTGCCCCTAGTACTTAGCACAACATCTGGCACATAGTGTATAATAAATGCATGCATAATAATTGTTTAGTAAATGCTTGTTCATTGGTTAGATATTCTCTGAGGTCCTTTCCACTTCTGAGATTTTGTAGTATTGTGATTCCTTCCCCAAATGCTCTCAGTTTCAAAGATGGTCAGAGTTTTCAATTCAGAATATATTATGGTTCCCAGATGAGTTTTATAGCTGACTCTCATTCAGTTTGTGTTCTGACCTTCGGAACATAGGTATTCTTTGTACTGTGCTGGTACCAGCTGTTTTCCCCTGTTCTGTATTATTCATGGTCTTTGGTTTTCTCCTTCCTCCCTTTTAAATTCTGCTTGTCACAACTGAATTTCACATACCCAGTTATCACTCCCAAATGAAGATGACAATAATGGTAAATGATAATAAGTATCCTGTGGGGACCCCCTGCCCCACTATATTGTAATATATATAATATTTCAAGGTTTCCCAAGTGCTTTTCTCAGAACTATTAAATGTGACATAGGTATTAAAAGTATTATAATCTGCATTTTATAGAAGAGCAAACCAAGAGACGCCTATCCCTCCTATTGCCAAAAGTATTAAATTATATTTAAGACAACATACCTTCCATGCAGGAAATGTGTCAGTTAAGATTTGTTGATTGATTGATTGATACCTTTCTAGGAAGTTAAGCAGCTAAGTGGAACAGTAGATAGAGATGGTGTCAGGAAAACCTGAGTTCAAATGTGGCCTCAGACACTTGTGACCCTGGGCAAGTCACTTAACCTCTATTTGCCTCAGTTTCCACATCTGATAAGTGAAGATAATGAAAGCGTTTACCTCTCAGGGTTGTCTTGAGCATCAAATGAGATAATAATTGTAAAACACTTTCCACAGTGCCTGGCACATTTTTGTTCAGTTGTTTTCAGTTTTGTCTGACTCTTCATGACCCCATTTACGGTTTTCTTGGCAAAGATACTAGATTGGTTTGCCATTTCCTTCTCCAGCTCATTTTATAGATGAAGAAACTGAGGCCAACAGGGTTAAGTGACTTGCTCAGGGTCATACACCTGGGAAGTGTTCAAGGTGGGATCTGAACTCTAGAAGATGAATTTTCCTGTTTCCAGGCCCAGCACTCTATTCATTATGCCATCTAGCTGCTCAGGCTTGGTACATGGTAGGCATTATATGTAAATGGTAGCTACTATTTTCTTCTTCTTCTTCTACTACTACTGCTGCTACTACTACTGCTATTACTACTACTAATGCTGCTGCTGCTGCTACTACTACTACTACCTTTATTGCTGCTAGTACTACCACCACCACCTTTTTTAGAATGCTCAAGTTGATGCTGAGTCGCTAATATACATCCTTTGGAGTGACCTACAAAACGAGTAGTTATTTGCCATTTTTAACAGCTGAATTTTTAAATTTCTGGGAATAATTAAACCTTATTTGTATTGTTTTTGCATTCTGATGCTGGGTTAGGATAGGAAAACATTAGCCATGTCTTTTGAAATCCCTAGAGATCCCACTGGAACCTGTGATATCAAGGAATAAAAATAGAAAATCATTGGTATTGCTGGAGTCTTTGATCAGCAGTATGTGGGAAGAAAGAAAAAATTTATGGGAATTTTGGACATCTACTATGTCTCCTTGTCTGAATAGCCAGTCCCTTTAAGGAATAAAGGAGTTAATTTGATTAGCATGATTTACTTTTCGCCAGGTTATCCACATTTGCTACTTTCTGGTATTTTGTCCCTTTCTAGGTGGTTATAAATTGACACTTATTACATCCTTGTTGTGGTTACAGTTCTGATCATGATCATTCAGTATTCAGTATATCAGTACCATTCTTTTCACTTTTCGAAATAGAAATCACTGCATTTAATTTGTTTAGTTTTAGGAAGGTGGTGTGCCACAGTGGACCGAGCATTAAACTTTGAAGTGGAAGAACTGACTCTGCCACATTAGACTTGTGTGATCATAAGCAAATGACTCAAGCCCAGGTCCTCAGTTTCTTCATCAGTAAAATTGGGATCTTGATCTGAAATGGCTTGTTCAGCTTCTTTTCAACTCTAGATTCAACTCAGTTCTTTCATTCTGTTGCTCTAGTATTTTTTTTTAACTTTATTTTTAAAAGTTATTTTTAGTTTTAAATTTTCTCCCCATCCTTTCTCTCCCCCCTCCCCAAAATCAGTGTGCAATCTGACATAGGTTGTACATATATATTCCTATTAAACTTGTTTTCACATTAGTTATATTGTATAGAAGAATTAGAATGAATGGGAGGAACCACAAGAAAGAAAAAAAACAAAAAGAAAATAGTATGCTTCACGCCACATTCAATAGTTCTTTTCTCTGAATGTGGATGGTGTTTTCCATCATTGCTCTAGTATTTCTTTATTAATTGCCAGTAATATTGTTGGATAGCTCTTCAAGTATTTTGGTGATATTGTTTGGCTAAGTTCTTTCAGATAAGAGAGTTTGTATTAAATGCCTACAAAACTGGAAACCTCACCCCTCCCCACCAACAATCAAATAGCTTTGTTTTTACAGTTCCCTTATGCAGTAAAACCCAGTTATAACTTGACCACTCATAGCTAGGCTTTATATAGCACATGTCAAATTATAGCCTCCTAAAAATACCACCCAGCATAAACTTCATAAAACCAAGCCAGTTCGCATTGTGAATGTTAGTTTTTTCTTTGCCATCAACTTTCACGACATCACTATTTATAATTTTTTATCCTCTGATAGAATTCTTGAGTTCCATTTTCCAGTGGACTTACTTGAGTTCCATTTTCCTTTGGACTTATTGGCTTCATTGCTTGAAAGTAAAGGTGACTTTGCAACTTCCAACGGAGCTTAACTTAACTTTAGAGTACTTGATAGAACTGAATAGCTCCTTTGGAAAATTGCCTAATTGGCTCTGAATATTGGGAAATGACCTCCTTGACAACAAATACATCTTACACAATTGGACCCTCACCATTTCTAGTTTTTGCTTTTAAATATTTGTGATATTTACTACATCAAAGGGCAAAGAACTCCATTTCCTCCATACTTTAGTGCTTTATTCCTCAGTGATTCTCACAGAAAAATTTCTCCCATTCCATCCAAAATCCCTAAAAAAATGTAGCAGTAGGTCTTTCTAGTGGAAAGATAGGTAGTATGAGGAGATGGTATTGATTTGGGGATAGATTTCATTTTGGCTTGAAAGGTAGTTTTCTCATTGAAGTCTTACATTATTTTGTTTGGTGGAATAAAACCAGGGGAATGCCCTTGTCCTTCCTGCTTTCATTCATGATGTATAATTTTTTGAAGTTGTGTGTTAGTGGGCAACTCCATAACCTCTCCCTCAGGAGTAGAGGACAAACTCTATTATTATCTGTAGTGCCAAGCATATAGAAAGCTCATTAAATATTAGTTGAATTGAAAATCATGTTCCTCACATTTTTAAAAAATCATTACATAAGATGTTTAAAAAAACAGCAAAAAACTAAACTGGGCTACAAACTGGCAAGATGCATTATCGTTTATTTTTGTTAGAAGATGACTTCTGACATTTGTGAACTTTTTCCCAGCTCATATTCCCATGTATAAAGCTTGTATTGTGAAAACAGTAGACATGTGCTTGACTAATTAGATACTTTTATGTGTCGTGCTCATTATGAAATTGATCTATACATGGAATTTGTCCTACTAAGTGTTTTGAGAAATAATTATTTCCATCCTAAGATTTTATTTTAATGAGCATATATTACATGAGTACTATGTGCTGGGATTTTTTTGGTGGGGGTAAATGAAGGGTGTGGGAGGAAAATTTGAAGGGTCTCCATTTCTCTTGGGAAATTTTTGGCTTTAATAAAGAAAGTACTCATGGCTTGTGCAGACCTGAAACTGACTGCAATGAATCTCTGAAAATTAATTGTCTTACGAAGTTGGCTGAAGGCATTGAGAGGTTAACAACAAGCATTTATTAAACGTCTACTGTGGTCACTGCCAGTATAACAACAACAAAAATACTATTTCTGTAGAGTTTTGGAAAACACGTTACATATGTTATATCATCTGATCCTTACAACAACCCTGTGAAGTAGGTATTATTATTACCCCTATTTTATCAAGATTTTTCTCTGTTAAATATTTTATCCAGAATTTCTGAGGGGCAAGTAGGCGGTCCAGTAGATAGAGTATTAGATTTTGAAGACCTGAGTTCAAATCTAGCCTCAGCTGTTTACTAACAGTGTGATCCTGGGCAAGTTGTGTAATCACTGTTTGCCTCAGTTTCCTCATCTATAAAATATGGATTGTACCCCCAAGGTTGTCATGAGGATCCTGAGATAATAAATGTTATTTAATAAAATAATAAATTTATTGAATAAATAAAATTAAATGTTATTTAATAAAATAATAAAAATAATTTAAAAATAATAAAAGCACAGTTTATAACAGAATAAGTGCTGTATACATGTTAGCTATTATTAAACCCAGCATTTGTTTACTAGCTAAGTTACCCTGGGTAAGTAACTTAACCTCTGTTTGTCTCAGCTTTCTCACCTGTGGGGGGAAAATGGGGATTATAATAGCATCTACTTTTCAGGGGTTATTATGAGGATAAAATAAGATAATAATTGTAGAACACTTAGCATAATGCCTGACATATATAGTAAGCACTATATAAATGTTAGCTATTATTGCCATACCTTAGAAACCTCACCCTGGAAGTTTTCTTTACTCATTGATTAGAAGCATGGCATCCCTGGCCCCTTCAGTCCCTTCCTCTCTTTTCATTGGTTTCTCCCAGAATCTCTATTTCAATGAAAATGCTCAGGCTGGCCACGTATTCATTCCTTTCCAGTCACTATTTCTGATTCTCAGGATTTTTTTTTCTACTATGTCCCCAGTGGTTAACTTATCTCTCTTCTCAATCCACTCCTCTCTACTCCCACTTTCAGCTTTATTCTTTTTATATGTTGTTTTCCCCGTTAAAATATAAACTATTTGGTATCTGGGATTAACTTTCTACTTGCATTTGTACAGAGTGCCTGGCACATACATGTAGCAAGTGCTTTATAAATACTTGTTGATTTAACAATTTGAAGGGTCTCCATCATTTTACAGATGAGAAAACTAAGGCAGAGAGGTTAAATGACTTTCCCAGGGTCACACAGTTATTAAGTGTTAGGCTGGATTTGAAATCGGATATTGTTGACTACAAGTCCATCCTTCTAGCCTTCATTCTGTTTGGAGGAAGGAATCTACAAATAGATGAGCCAAAATAAAATATGGCTTAAACAAAGCAAGTGGGGGTAGAGGGGAGAAGAAAAAACACCTCAGATAATGAGAAAAGGCTATGGTAAATGACAGTTGAACTGTGAATCATTGTGGGGAGCATCAGAATTCTTTCTCCAAACCTTCATTGAATATTAACTTTAGATGTGCCCTGTTTTATGAAAACCAGAAAGATGAAAATACACATTTAAAAATGAGATTGATTTAGAGTAATATTCTCATTGTAAAATAATTCTTTATTTCATAAAAGGATTAAGTACAAAATCTTTTAGCAGAGGAATCACCGCCACCGCAGCCACTACCACTATCACCATCATCATCATCTTTGCAGCTTATATTTATTTAATACTGTTTAGTAATAATAATGAGTGTATGTGTGTATCACTTTAAAGTTTGTAAAGCACTTTGCAAATGTTGGCTTATTTCATCCTCACAACAACCCTGGGAATTAGGCATTATTATTATTCCCATTTTACAGATGAAGAAATTGAAGTAGACAAAGTTTAAGTGACTTCCCCAGGGTGACACACTTAATCACTGTCTGAGGCAAGATTTGAACTCGGGTCTGCCAGTTCAGGTCCAGTACTCTCCCCAGAACGTGGGCCACTCATCTGCCTGCAAAGCATTTTTTTCAGTATAACTTAGCCAGTAGGTAGTAGAAGTACTGTTATTTTTACTTTATAGTTACAGAAACTGAAGCATAGAGAGAAAGTTAAGTGGCCTCTGTCAGACATTGAGACACTGGGATCCCTGAGTCCCAAGGGACACCCAGTTAATAAAGAGGTAGAATTAAGCAGCAAACCCAGGACTTTTGTCTTTCCACTATGTCAGGTTGCCTTGGTTGGTATTTTGCTTGTATTGTATGTTGTTGTATATCCTCTCCCAGGTTACAAGTCCTATGAAACTAGGGAGCATGACAATAAATATTAAGTCCTTAAGTCTTTACTAAATGCTTAATATGTGTCAGGAACTGAACTAGCCTTAGGAATGCAAGTATAAGCAAAAAAGAAAGACATTCTCTCCCCTCAAGGAGCTTACATTCTAAATAATGTGAATTTTATCTAATTTTTGTGTACTTCTCAGTGTCTAAATGAATTATTCAGCTTATAGTATACAATCAATAGATATTTGTTGAATGTGAAATACATATACTCTTCTACTGTACCTGGAATTGCTTTCTTTTAAATTAAAAAAAAATTGAAGCACAAACTTTATAATACGCAAAGAACAAAAAAAGGAGATTGCATATGAACTTGTGAAGTTCTGTACACACTTATTTTTTAATAGAATCATTTATAGAACAGAAACACATTAGAGATGGAGAGAGAATATTTGCTTCTAGTAGTGTTTAGACTTGATGATTTCTAAGATTAATATTTGAAATTAATTTGGAGACACCTGATTATGAACTTTTTGGCCTAACATATTATCCTGGAAAAGTCACTTAACTATTATGAGGCATAACTTCCTCTTTTGTAAAATAGGTGCATATTGTCGTTTATTGATGAATCTTAAAGGCACTTCACAGAAAAATTAGGTCAGTCAATTGAAATCTATACACCATGTATTTGATTGTTCCTCCCTGCCTACCCCAAGGGAAAGCTTTTAATTAGAGGTTGTGGGAAGATGGGGCAAGTGAGACAGGGGGAAATTGGAAAGGATAGTAAAGTCAGGAGGAGGTGGGGTACAATGATCTTGTAAGAGGCTTGAGCATTGTCAGACCAAGGTCATTTTGCTCCTCCTGGTTACAGTGCGTTGGGATTCCTGGGTCCATTGTGATTTGAAGGAGAGAGACAGAGAGACAGAAAGAGAGAGAGACAGAGAGACAGACAGAGAGAGACAGAGAGAGAGAGGAGGAAGGAAGGAACGAAGGAAGGAAGGAAGAAAGGAGGGAAGGAGAGAGGGCAGGAGGGAGGGCAGGAGATGGAGAGAAGAGAGCCTGTGATTTTGTAAAAATAAAAGGTGAAAAGCAGTACCACAAAAAGAGAAAGATGTTGGAAACCCAAGCCTGAAGAAGTTACTTTTTCATAACTATGAATTTAGGGTCATGATTTTTCTCTTTTTGAGAAAAGGACAGGTGCTTATTGTAGTTATAGATCACATTAAAAAATATTAACATTGATTCATTTTGGAGGGTGTTGGTTAGTAAGCTTCACCCTTTTGAAAGGAATTCCAATCATTTTAGGAATCTGGTGGGGATTTTTTTCATCACAGATAATGAACTTTTCTCTAGGGGAGCAAATCTTTTCTTACTTTTCACAGGGAAAAAAGTAACCAGTCAGGTCAGTCTATACTCTTTGAGTGGACTGAATTGTTTAGATTATCTGACCAAAAAACAGTAAATTTTCATTGGAATGTAATTGCATTCTTTATAATTTAGAGTTTTGTTCATTCAGAGGTTTTATTTCTCTTCAATTGGCATTTCTTCTAAAGAGAGGAGTATTTGAATTTATTCATTCATTTATTTATTTATTTTTGCCTTTTGGAGGGCAATTGGGGTTAAGTAACTTGCCCAAGGTTACACAGCTAGTATTTTTGTGTGGGTGTTAAGTGTCTCAGGCCGGAACCGAACTCGGGTCCTCCCGACTCCAGGGCCAGTGCTTTACCCACTGCGCCACCTAGCTGCCCCGAGTATTTGAATTTATGTACCTGAGTCTAAACTTTCCATGATTTTTTGTGGGCTTCAGAGTATTCCTATTCCACTAATAGAAGAGAATGATCTGATTAAAAACTATTAACTATAACAACACTCTGGTACTATTGTCACCTTATTTCTACCTTATTTTTCTAAAGTATATTACAGTTTTCAAAGTGCATACATGTTATTTCATTTTATCCCTTTAGTAAGTTGGTGAGTTAGGTAGGTCGTGCTATTTACCCCCACCCCTTCTTTCACAGATGAGTTAAGTGACACTCTAGGACAGGGGTGGGGAACTTGCGGCCTTGAGGCCACATGGGACCCAGGCTTATGTTATAGATTCTTGGTAGTAGGACTTTTAAAAAATTTTAATAGTAGACACATTTTGTAATTGAATGCATATGAATAAGTACATATGAATATACACACATTTATAATACACATGCACATGAATATTCATATAACATATATAGATCTACTCATAAATATGGTTGTATACATACACATGTATAATATACAGTGTATACATACATATACACACAGAGCTGAGTTTACTTGATAGTTGTATTAGGAATTGTCAACTTCTAAGTAAGCTCCTATTTTATTTTTATATTTTATAGAGTGGAAAACCACCAATCAAAGATATGTTTACAGATCTCAAAGATGGAAGGAAGCTTTTGGATCTTCTAGAGGGACTCACAGGAACTTCACTGGTAAGAAAAGTTGCATTTTAAGAATTAAGCCATGGATTGTTTCAAGCATTATTTACATGAGGGGAGTGAGTATAGATAATTACCAAATTATTTTAGATATAAATGTAAGTGTATTTTTAGCGATCTTTTCCCAAATAATTTGATGGAGTAGCTTTTATTCTGTCATCTTGAGAATTTCACTTTTGCCATTTATAAATTTTTGTAATGGTATTAACAGTATATTGTCCCATCATAGAGAAAGAAAGCAATCATGGTACTGCAACTGTTTAAGGAGAGACTTAACGTTTAAATATGGTCATGAAAACAGTTAAGGTTTAGAATTTACAGAGAATAGGTGAGTATGATTTCAGTATAGTTAGAATGATATATGTGTGCATACTTTTTTTTTTTTTTTGCCTTTTGGAGGGCTATTGAGGTTAAGTAACTTGCCCAAGGTTACATGGCTAGCTTTTTTGTGTGGGTGTTAAGTGTCTGAGGCTGGAACTGAACTTGGGTCCTCCTGACTCTGGGGCAGCGCTTTACTCACTGTGCCACCTACCTGCCCCTATGTGTGCATATTTTAAATATAATTTAAAAATATGTATACAGTTCTATGACTTAACCATCTGTATTTCAAAATAGGTTTTTTCTGAGAGTTATAAAGGTTTTATTACAAATACATATTTATTTTATATTAATTACTAAACATTATTTTATAAATAATTTATATTATTTAATTATACTTAATTTTATTTAATTAATTATTAAGTTTAATTATTTTAAAATTATATTTGTTTATATTCTATTATATATAATTTTTATTACTTAATTATATTATTCTATAATATATAATTGTTATATATTATAAACATATTTTAAGACATTTTATTAAAATATTAATAAACTTCCTTTATGTCACTTAGTGCATACTTGCATGGTACTACTTCTTAAATGTAATGGGGATTATGTTCCACAGGCACACTTGATTGTCTTTCCAGACAATTTATTATTATTATTTTTTTGTTATAAGGTTTGAAAAAAATATAGTATGCATCTTGGAATTCCATGAGGTGGATTCCTTTTCCCTGTGTCTTAACACTGTCCTCCCTGCTTGCTTTCTTCCTTTCCTCTTTCTTGGCCACATGATCTGTGACTCCTGGTTCCTTTTTGTAGGCATGGGGAATGGAGAAAAAACTCCTCTCTATAATGAATTGTCCCCCCTTACCCACTGACTCAGAGCCTACACAGAACTATATAGCCTTGTGTTTACATCATCATTTAGAACTTTCTTTAGTATTTAAGCCCTGAGATTGTGGTTATACTGGCAGCCACACTTGGTCACGGACCCTGGCCTTCTGTCAAGAGGCCTTTCTACATGAATCTGTGTCACTGTGTCCTTTTTAGAAACAGAAGAAGTACTGAGTATTTGGGTCTTTATCCCAGTGTGCTGAATTTAAATTTTCCTGAATTTTAGCTGGGGTGAGGGAGTGGGGGGGGGGGAGGAGGGAGGGAAAGTAAGTTTTGTATCCCTTCAGCAGCAAAGAAACAACAGGTCTAGCATTTAATTCACACAGTTTTGCAATAAGAAGAGACTTTAGAGGTCATCTAGTCTAAGCCCTTCTAGAAAAAGGATCCTATATACAGCATTCCTGACAAGGTGTCATCTCCCCTTTAAGTTGACACTTCTTTTTTTTTTTCAGAGGGCAATTGGGGTTAAGTGACGTGCCCAAGGTCACATGACTAGTTTTTGTGTTAAGTGTCTGAGGCTGGATTTGAATTCAGGACCTCCTGACTCCAGGGCCAGTGCTCTCTATTCACTGCTCCACCTAGCCGCCCCCAAGTTGACACTTTCAGTAAGGGGAACCCCATACTTGCTGAGAAACTTCATTTCATTTTTTGATTACTGTAATTGTTAGGGTTTAGAAATTTATTTTAATTATTTATCATTAGTTATTATATAGCAAGTAATTATTTTAGTTATTTTGATGATATCAGATGGCAGACTGGGGTGAGCTTCCCTCCCCCCCCCCCCTGACACACACACACAGTAGTCTCCTCAGTTGGGGACTTTTTAAATGTCTCTAGGTTTCTGTTCCTTTTCCAGTAGGCCAGTGTTCTATTTCCCTTGTCTTCCATTTTAACTGAAAGCATGTTTTATGCCTTGGGTCCTGCTTGCCTTAGGCACAAGAATTCCTAGTTGTGGCCTTGATCTTTCCCTTTATTTTGTTTCCTTCTCAAATATTGTTCACAGGTACTTAGCCCTGAGAAGACCAGAATTTCTTCCTAATCACATTGTATGCAAGTTCACCTTTGCTAAAAAGGAACTTTCTTCCCAAATGATTTATTGAACATTATAGTTTAATATGCACTATATAATAACTTGTATATTTAGATTAATACCTAACAAATTACTGTAATGGAAATGTCTTCCTAATATTGTATTTAGATCTTTTGTTGTACCTTAGGTGGGAAGAAAATTCTCCATCATTTTTGTTTCTGTTTTTATTTTCTAGCCTAAGGAACGTGGTTCCACAAGGGTCCATGCTTTAAATAATGTCAACAGAGTTCTACAGGTTTTACATCAGAACAACGTAAGTATGGAATAGTACTTTAAATTTTCTTTATAAGTGACTTGTTCTATATCAGTCTTGCACAACCTGCAGCCCATGGGCCGCTTATGGCTGTTGCGTGTCTTGATTCACACCAAGAGATTCTGGGTGAGTGCTCAGCCAAAAAAATGAAGAGTCAGTGAAAAATGTAGAGGAAAACATCCTTTGTATGACTTACAACGAATGACCTACAGGTTGTTCCGGCCTATTCTCTATGTTAAATATATATATAATATATCAGAGGTTCTCCATTACAGACATTGTGGTCTTTATTATAATCTATTGTGTTTTATAAATTTGGTAAGATATATCTATCCTATATCTCATACATCACATAAAGACAATGCAGTAATGTTTAAATATATATTTTAGAAGGAATATATTTGATATATAAAAGTATCAGTATTTAAATAAATATACTTAAACTAGTAACATTTATTAATGCAGCTTCTTAGGAGATACTTTATACGTGTATGTATGAACATGCATATACATTTCAGAAATGTATACATGTATATATATTTATATGTATGAATGCATACATTTAAAAAATTCAAATGAGAAGGAAACTTTGAGGGATTCTAAAAGTAAATAAATAGAAAGTTTCCTAACTGAACTCTTATTGGACCTTCATTGCTCTTAGACAATGTTATTGACTTTTATTTGCAATAGCATATGCAACGAATCACCAGTGTTCTCAAATAACTATAGTACTAGCCAAGACTTGTGGGTGTTTAGGACTCTACACGCCCACTGTCATGTAAGAAAGCATCCCTTAGTTTTGTGCAATCAAAAATTTGTTGTAGCTTTACAAGTATAATTATCATGTTTTGTTTTGTTTTGTTTGTTTAAAAAAAAAAGCACATTATCCTGTGTTTGTAAGTTATGAGAAAAATTAAGCTTATTTTGTATGACTTCTTATATAGTCATTTGCCCTAATAAGTAAGTAGAAAGTTGCTCTATTTTTGCTGAATTATTTTAAAAGATATATCATTTGATTGCTAATAGTAGTAAAAATAGTGATAATTTCTCTTGGTGGGCATTGCTGCCATGATGCAGAGGCAACTGCTCTGAGTCTTTCATAAATAGTTGGATGAATTTCTTTGGCCATAAATATTCAACATCTGGTGGTTAACCCTCTGGTGTTGAGACTTTTTAGATTTTTTCCTAGTTTAACCTTAGATGAGAGGCACAGAGTTCAATGCTGGGCTGTATTTTTAGTTTCTCCAACTTTGGGGAGAGGGAAGGACCTGTCAGAACCTGTCTTGACAAAGTCTTTGAGAATTAGGAGTCAGCTATGAACTGAAGTTAAGTATTCCATAGTACCTTAGTGGAGTCTCTAGTATTAAATGTGTATCAATAATAACATTATTGAATTCTAGTTTTTCTTATACTATTCAGTCAGAAAATCAAGGCATTTCTGATGTGTTGGTTATTTTGTTTACGTGTGCATCATTGTTACAAGAGAGTCTTTTGTTGGATGTGAGGAGGAATGGATGGAATCATCGAGAAGTGCTACTATTGTTTTTAAGAAAATCAATAAAATATTTATTTAAAAAAGAGAAAATACCCAAGAAAGTAAGATATTTTATTGACATAATAAGGTCATTTACTTTTTTTTACAGGTAGAACTGGTAAACATAGGAGGAACTGATATTGTGGATGGAAATCACAAATTGACACTGGGCTTACTGTGGAGTATCATCTTGCACTGGCAGGTGGGGAAATTTTGGTCCATTTTTTCCCCACTAAAAATAGTTATCTTTAGGAATGTAAAAGACCAAAGACCTCCAAACCCAAGTTTTCTTTTTTCCTGCTCTATTTTTTTTTAAAGTACCTAATCTTTGAATAATAGATGAAAGTTTGTCATGTTTTGGATTAGAGGTTCTTAGCCTTTTTTGTGTCTTAGACTCCTGCAGTAATTTGGTGAAGTCTATGTACCCCTTATCAGAAATTTTTTAGAAAAATTTATAAAATTGAATACATAGTATTGAAAAAGAAACCAATCATATTGAAATACCATTAATTTTAAATACACTTAAAGTATTTATTTTTCTTAAAAATAAAAAAATGGAATATTAAAAACATAAGTTTGAACCCCCAGTTAAGAACCCCTGTTTTATATTGTTATTTCTTTTTCTTTGGCATATGTAGGTTTTATTCTTTTATCTCAGATTTTTTAAAATCACAAAATAGTTCCCTTTCCTCCTTTCTTTTTTTCTTCCTTCTTTCCTCCCTTCTTTTCTGCATTCTTCCTTCTCCTATCCCTCCCCTCCCTCTTACAGAAAACCAACTATTATGGTTTTTTTTAATGACTACTTTGCTATACCTGTGGTTTTAAAGAGAACATGTTACTGTAAGATGCTTATGAGTTGTGTGGTATTTGTTTATGGATGTGCCATGTTTCATTCAAGGAATTTTTCCAAATGACTAGCAATGGTGCTTTTTTAATTAAATAGGTCAAAGATGTCATGAAAGATATCATGTCAGACCTACAGCAGACCAACAGTGAGAAGATTCTTCTGAGCTGGGTTCGGCAGTCAACAAGGCCTTATAGTCAGGTCAACGTTCTCAACTTCACTACAAGTTGGGCTGATGGCTTGGCCTTTAATGCTCTTCTCCATAGACACAAGTGAGAAATTTTACTCTGTTTTAGATCATAAAAACATGAAGTCAAAGAATTGGAGGAGGACTTAAGATATCCTATGGGACAAATCTATATGAAAGTATAGATTTTTCTTGGATAATTATAGCCCCCTTTTCCCAGTTTTCCTACTTTGCTATATATATATTGTTTTTTTTTTGAAATGATTGTAATTAAGAAAACTACCAATGGAGATTTTTCTTACATGAGAAAATGCCAAGGCCACAATATAACTTCCATAGTTTCTTCCACCTACTTTCTGAGTTAAACAAAAAAAGTTGAAATGCTTGGCATGCTTTAATCCCACTCTTTAAACACCAGTCAGTCCTATGTATAAACAATAGTGCTTGTTAGTTTCAACAAAAAATTTTTTTTAAACTATTTGAGGGGGAATAAAAGGATTTCAGTGTCCTTGAAGAAATTTTTCTTTTTTTTTTTCATAGATAATCAAGTAGCATTTAGGCTTAGACATTTGTTTTCTGTTATATAACATCATTTAAGTATCTATTTCCTTCTGAAATACTAAACAATTTGTAGTATATATTTAAATTTTTTTGAAAGTCAGCAAATTTTTAGTGTTTTAGACTAATAGAAATAATTAGTGGTTTCGAGGTTGTGATTCTTGTGTAGTGACAGTAAAAATGAACCATTGTTTGTTCGTATGTGTATACAGAAATACACTTACACACATATCCATCAAGTATGCCTTATGTTGATTGGAGGGAAAAAGTTTACACAAAATAAAGAAATTAGACTTTGATTATTGTACAAATATTATAACTTTGAACTATTTTGTCTATTTCTCTTGCATATCATGTACTTAGCTGTGGCAGGTTTAATTGATATTTAGGAAGATTCCTGATTTTCATCTTTTTCCTGAGTAACCTATTTTAGTCTTATAGTAAATAATAACAATGCAGTTAGTTATAAGGTAGAATGAACTTCAGTTATCTTGTGATATTAGTGAGCACAAAGAAGAGAAAAATATGGGGGAAAAGAGTGATAAAATATTTGATGTTTCTCTTAATAAGGTCTGATGTGGGCTTTGTTGTTGATAGGAAGGTTTCTTGCTAAGAACTGAAAAATAAAGATAAAACATAATTATATCACATATTTATAGTTAGCACTTTCATCTAACATTTAAGACCAATATAAGTATCCATTTAAATTTAAGATTTATTACAAGAATAATTACCCGTTTCATTTATGGGACAGAAGTAAAAATCAGTGGTTGTTAATAAGTCATTCTGCTTTATATTGGAATAAAAAATAATGTACTCAATGATTTCCAGATTTTCTTACTCCCAGTGCATTGATTTCAATTCTAACAATTGCCATTTCTTTTCTTTCTTCTTCCTCCTCCTAACCTGTTCTTGCAGTTCTTTTGTACTATTGTTTGTTCATTATGTATGTATATATACACATAAATGACCATATATTTACTGCTTATGAAGAAACTTCAAGATAGGTTTAGAACATGAAAAAAAAAGACATACAAGCAAAATCACTTAACTTCTCTATATAGTGCCCTCTGCTAGATTCTAGGTGAGATTAAAGTTCAGAAAAGACTTGGCCCCACAATAAAAGTTATAGATTAGGAAGGAGATATAATGGTATGTTCACAGATAACCATAATAAGAAATTAAATGCATAAGAGATAAAAAAGCACAGTGCATCGTTGGCTCCAATAAGGGAATGTCCATTAACAACTCAGAGATGGCTTTTTTTTGGATGAGGCTAATATTTTGAATTGAGTTTTAAAATATGAATAGAGATTGAGCAAATGTGGAGTGTTTTGTTAAAGGAAGACTATTCTAGGCATAGGGTCCAGCATGCTCAAAAGAATGGATGTGAGAAACTATCATACCCTTTATGAAAAATGGTTAGCTAGAGATGAAGATGGAAAGATATAGTAGTGGTAAACTGTGGAAAGTCTTGAATGTCAGGTGAAGATATCTGAATTTTGCATGGTAAGCAATAAGGTCCGCAAAGAAATTTGATCTAAAAAATGACATGCCCAGATTGATGAAGGAAGAAATTAATTATGACCATAGTATAATAGATTAATTGGAGGTGGAGAGTAGAACTGACAAGACATGTTAATATGTGTAATAATCCAAATGCATGATGTTGGAATTCAGTATTGAATGCTGTGGTAGTGGCAATAGAGAGGAAGGGTTAAGTGTGAAAAAATTTTGCAAGTCACTTCCATAGAGCGTGGCCACTGATTGGATGTGAGAAATTATGTAGAAGAGTCAAAGTTGGCACCAAGGTTTTTAATGTGATTTACAGGTGAATATTGGTATAGTAAACAGAAGTTGGAAGGAGGAACAGTTGATTACTGCAGAAAATTAGATCATTAAGAGAAATGAAGACGCATAATTGGGCAGCTAAACAAAATGGCAATTTACTCAATAGGGATATGACCAGACTTTTTCCCTTAGGGTCTGTGTGCTCAGTAAATTTTGAATGAATTAATTTTTCTGATATATTTCTTTTTGAGAATTATGTTTAAATATTGGTTATATACATAACTCATTCAAGATTTGTAATATATTTGATGATATTTGGATTACAGATAATAGTGATATAGAAAGCAGATTATTTTGTTTATTTATGAGACCCCCCCAAGCAAACTTTATACTATACTCTAATAATAATTACATTATCTTTTGTGTTGACCTTGTTTATCTTGTTTTTTTCAGACCTGATCTCTTTAACTGGGATAGAGTTACTAAAATGTCCCCAGTTGAGAGACTGGAACATGCTTTTAACAAGGCTCAAAAGCATCTGGGAATAGAAAAACTGTTAGATCCTGAAGGTACTGTACAAGATTTTAATTTCTAATTTTTAAGCATATTAAGGCATTTTTATAATTTGGAAAATTGGGCACAATTGCCATTCCTTTGAGAGGCATCATATATTTGAGTATGTTAAAATTTTTTATATCACTTTGGCAGTAAACATACTTGTGGGCCCAATTTGAAAAGGAATGTGCTAAAATATTTCTTCTTAGCTAATGTAAGGACCCTTAAAAAGGTTGAAGTATCTACTGTAGTAGTGGGTCATTTATTTCTTATTTGTAATTATTCTTCTCCTGGGAAAAAAACCTTAACCTTTGGGAAAATGTGATGATTAAACAGCTTTCTCTATATAATTTGATATGAGTTACCTTTGTTTAATTTGAAATGTAAGACCATGTGTTTCCACAGAGATTTTTTACTTAAAATATTTTTCAACTATTCCTGCCATTTACTGAAATGACACACATTTCAATCAATAGGTGCTTTAGGACTAATGCTTATTTTCAGCTTCTTAATCATAAATGCAGATGTTATTATTCGCTCTCTATTTTTTTTTCAGCTACAATATTGAGGTGAGGTGTGTGTGTTTATAAAATGTACTATGTGTAAATAACATATAGAATTTGAAATTTAAAAATATAATTTCTTCGAAATACTATAATTCACTACTTTCCTATGTAATATGTAGTAACAATCATTTAATTTTGTTTAGTATTGCCAAAAATTTTTGCTAGAAGAGCCAACATTCAACAGCCAATATCGCCACTGTGAATGTGGTCATGTTATCTGTGCACATGGATTAGGGATATTTTTGAAGAATTTTCTGGGTGGGGAATAAATAAAATTAAATATTTTTTATGTTTTGCATATCATGCAGAAGGGAAATTTAGTGAGTTCTAGTATTTCAAAGAATTAATTTATTAACTTCATATGCTATTGGCTAGGTACTATTCATGTGCAAGCTGGTAGATTATTATTTCTAACTTTGAGTGATTACTCCAATATGTTCCTTTCACATATTTTACATGAGAAGTCTAAGCTATTTCTTATTTCCTTCTATTTTTAGATGTTGCTGTTCAGCTTCCTGACAAGAAATCCATAATTATGTATTTAACATCTTTGTTTGAGGTGCTTCCTCAGCAAGTCACCATGGAAGACATTCGGGAAGTTGAAACTCTTCCAAGGAGATATAAGAAAGAATGTGAAGAAGGAGAATTTACTGTGCAAGTAAGTGTGTGGGAATTCATAGATCTGTAAGCTACTTTAAAGGTCAGTGTAGTCCAACTCTCCTTATTATATATATGAGAATATTGAGTCTTGGAGTTATCAAATGACAACTTTTTCTCCTTTCTAGGTGGCACAGTGGATAGAGCATTTCAGAAAGATCTGAATTCAAGTTTAGCCTCAGACTCTTACTAGTTGTGTGACCCTGAACAAGTCATTTGAACTCTTTCTCAATTTCTTTAAATGTAAAATAGGGAAAATAATGACATCTTCCTACCAGAGTTGTTTTTAAAGATCAAATGAATTAATGATTGTAAAGCATTTAACATAGTGCCTGGCACCTTGTAGGCTTCTATAACAATGCTAGTCATTATCATCATCAACATCATCCTTATTATTACTATTATAAATATTATTCATATACCTATGAAGTGTCAGAGGTATTTTCTAAGACTTCTAGCTCAATCTCTTTCCTTACTACCATACTTAGTCTTCAATATTTAGCTTCTTTCTTGGCGTTCTAGTTTTTCCCTCCAAAATAATAGAATTAAAAACAAAGCCAAAGCAAGTATGCCATTAAAAAGAACTCTTTTGCATTTAACATGGTATATTCTGTTATTCTAATATGTGGTGTGGTTTTTTTTTTTGTAATAGAATGCCAGCTCCCTAGATCTCTACTCACACAGCTACCACCTTAGTTCAAACTCTCATTATCTTTCCATTTGACTATTGCACTAGTTTCTCAATTGGTCTTCTTGCCTCCAGTCTCATCACTCTAGTTCATTCTATGTGCTGCTGCTGAAATAACTTTCCTTAAGTACATGTGACTCTTCTATTCACTCAGCCAATTCTAGTGGCTTCCTACTACCACTAGGGTAAAATATAAACTTCTCTTGTCAGCTTTTAAAGCCATTTTAACGTCTTGTCCCAGACTACCTTTCCAGATTCCTGACTTCTGATGCCCAGCCAAATTGGCCTTCTCTATGAATTTCACACTCAGGACACTCCATCTTCCATCTCTTTCCTTGGAAGATTGCTATGTCCTCTTAACCTCCTGAAGTCCCTCTCTTTAAAATTCTTCTCTAGCTGCATCTTTGTTTCTTGCAAGTCATTTCTCATTCCCCCCAACTGACAGTAATCCCTCCCAAGCTACCTTAAAGTCAATTAATTTGTATATTTGTATTACTAACTTGAAAATTATGCTCCATATTTTTATATGCACATCTCCTCCATTAGATTACAAACTCGTGAATAGGGATTATTCTTTGTATGTATATCCTGCTGCCCAACACAGCTGCATAGTAGGCTATTAATGAATACTTTCTGATTGACTGATTTTTCTCTATGGCTTTATGGCCTCTATTTGGAAGGTAATGCAGTATAACTCTATATTTTAAAAAAGAGAACTGCGTCTTATGTCAGGAAGACTGTCCCATACCTAGTAGACAGTTTCTAGCTATGTGATATAGGGAAAGTTCACCCTAACATTAGTTGTTATGAGCATAAGTTACTTCTGTGAACTTCACTCTACTTATTTCCAAAATGGAATAATAATGCCTATAGTCCAGTAGTAAGGCTAAAATGAAATAATAAATGATTAAAATGCTTTGAAAATTGTAAGTCAGGATGTAAATGTCAGCTGCGGATACTGCGGCTATTTGGACGCCACCTACTATCACTATTACTACCTCCTCTTTTTTAGCATCAGTTTACTCAGAGGGAATTGTTCAACTGGACAACATTTTCAAATGAGTTCAATAAAATATCCACAATCTGACCTGTGGTTTTTTTTTCCCCCAAGAAGCTCAAAGTGTCCGCACATTACAGGGCTTCCTACCTTTTCTCTGTAGTGAGAGAGGGACATTTTAGAGAGGCAATGGTGCACATGATGCAGTAAGAGATTGAATAATGTATGTAAAGTCGCATAAGGGAAGAAGCAAGCCTCAAACCCAGCTCTCTTGATTCCCATTCCAGTACAATTTTCACTGTCCTACGTGGTCTCCATTCTGTCTGTCTCCTTATATTTTGGTTTGTTTTAAAGCGGCTTCCTTGCACGAACTGCCAAAAAGGCTAGTGTTTATTGTCTGAAGTGATGCTCATTTTCAGGTATTGAATTTCCTTTTACCATTGAGCTTTTAAGTAGAGTGGTGTGATCTGATTCCTTCCCTTTAATTTTCATTTGAACAAAGGAATCTCGGAGTAAAGAAAATACAGGAACCAGTCAGGTGCTCACTCTGGGAGTATTACACTCTGATAATATCAGGGCTTTTTTTTTCCTTCCACTCTAGCCATGTGCCAGGGTTATTTGGGTTCTTAGTTCAGCAGGGTCCAAGTTTACAGGTGCCAATTAAAAACTGATGTAAAATGTTCAAACAACATAAAATGCTTTCATCTTGCTTAGGATGGCAACTTTTTATTATATGATAGAGATCCAGTCTCTCATCTTGATTGACTCTTACTCTTCCTTTCTGAGCCAAATAATAGTTATCTTTCTGATCTTGCAAGGACTTTGAAATCAAAAGGCATTTTGAAGGATTAGAAACTTCTTTTCTTCCATTGGAAGGAATATATTGAGATATTGTTACTCCCCACCCCCAGCCTACACCAAGTTTCATTTATTTATTTTCAGTTGAGTATCTTTTTTATTTTTAAAGAATGAAACAGAATTTATAAAGACCTTTTCGTTTCTTAGTTATATTGCTGTGTGAATTTATCCATGTAGAAATTAATCTTATTTTTTGACTGACCAGTTCTCTAATTCATAGACTCTTGGTTGGAAAGATCACATTGTAGAAATTTTGGCAGGTTGTCATCCACTCTTTTTTTTTTTTTTTTAATAATTTGAGTTTTGAGAACTCACAAGGAGGTCCCATATATTTTGTTAAATGTTTTCAATCATTGGAATTTCTTACTTATAGTAAACTAAGGTATCCCCTATAACTTTTCTTTTGCACCTATTTTTTCCTCCCAGTAGATAAGAGTAAATCTATTTCCTTTTCTTCTTGACAACCTTTCACATACTCAAAGATAGCTTATCATACTCCTCCAAATCTTGTCTTGGTTTATCCTTGACAATCTCTTAAATCTTCTTCTATTGACATACTTTTTAGACCATTCATCATCTTGTTGACTCTTCCTTCTACACTTCTTAAGGTGTGGTCCAAGTCATTGTATAATGTTGACTTAAGGTTATCTTTAAGTGACTTAGTGTCCCATATTTGTGAGGATTTTTTTAGATAAATGACATATTTTGGAGTTACTTCCCATCATGTATTTTATCAATTGATTTTTTAAAAAAAACCAAAGTACAGGACTTGAATAAATTATGCCAGATTAGTTTCAGCCCATCCCACCTTGTTAGATCTTTAAGAGTTATTTGATTTTAAATAGTATTTACTACTACTTTCTTTTTTTTTTTTTTAAGAGAACGAAAAAGATCAGGTATTTTGCTTCCACCTGGATATAAACTTAGTTCTTTCTAGTTCTTTCTCTGGATGCACATTTTCTCTCCATCATGAGTCTTTTGGGATTGACTTATATCACTGCATTGCTGAGAAGAGTCCAGTCTATCAAAGTTGGTCATCACACATACATTGTGTCTGTAATTGTGTACAAATTTCTCCAGGTTCTACTCTTCTCACTCAGCATCAGTTCTTTTAAGCCTCTCCAGGTAAATATGAAGACTGCCTGCTCCTCGTTTCTTATAGCACAATAGTATTCCATAACATGCATATACCACAACTTGTTCAGCCATTCCCCAATTGATGGGCACCCCCCTTAATTTCCAATTCTTTGCCACCACAAAAAGAGCTGCTATAAACATTTTTGTACATATGGGTCTTTCTCCCATTTCTATGATCTCTTTGAGATATAACCCTAGGAATGATATAAACCTAGCAATGATATTGCTGTATCAAAGGGTATGAAAGTATTTATAGCCCTTTGGGCATAATTCCAGATTGCTCTCCAGAAAGGCTGGATCAGTTCACAACTCCACCAACAATGCATTAGTGTTCCAGTTTGCCCACATCCTCTCCAGCATTTGTCATTTTCCTGTTTTGTCATCTTAGCCAATCTGACTGGTGAGATGTGGTACATCAGAGTTGTTTTGATTTGCATTTCTCTAATCAATAGTGAATTAGAGCATTTCTTCATGTGCTTATGGATAACTTTAATTTCTTTTTCTGAAAACTGCCTGTTCATATCCTTTGACCATTTATCAATTGGGGAATGACTTGTATTCTTATAAATTTGACTCAATTCTCTGTATATTTTAGAAATGAGTCCTTTGTCAGAGACATAGGTTGTAAAGATTCTTTTCCACACTTTTCTTTTTAGAGAGATGTTTTCCTCATTATAATGTTTTTCTAATTCTGCTATTTTCGTTTTGAGAGAATTATTCATTTTGTCTTCTATCTCTCTCATTTTGTTTTCAAAGTTCCTTTTGCTCTCATCTAGGAGAGCCTTCTGTGCTTGGGACCCATTCCCTGTTGAAGTTTCAGCTTTGGGTGTGGAGTCCACATTGTCTCCCTCTGAGGTTGGTTCCTCCCTCTGAGGATAGTAGGACTCCAGAGTCTTTGTCTTTGTAGTCTGCTTTCTACCCATTTTGAGGCAGGGTCCTAGTCACGTCCTTCCTCTAGGATCCCAAGCCTTTACTGTAGAGGGTTTTGCCCTGGGCAAGGGTTACTATGTTTTCAGGGTCAGAGGGGGGGTTTGGAGCAAGTGGGGTTCACTCTGTCATCCTTGTCTTTGGAGGTCCTGAAAGGGGCTTTTTAAAAAAATTTCTGGGCTATGAAGTGGTAGCCCCGGGAGTGTTTGCTGTCCAGGACAGGGGCCCCTGTATTTGCTTCTTTCCTTGCTCTTTCCAGTCCCAGCCCTTTGGTGATAGGCCTGGTAGTGGACCTTGTGGTTGGTGGGAAGACTTGCCCTCTGAGTTGATCAGGCCCCTTCCCAGCCTGCGTCTGCCACGCAGCGCCTTCCCGGCCTGCGTCTGCCGCGCAGCGCCTTCCCGGCCTGTGACTGCCGTGCCGCCTTACTACTACTTTCAACATTATATTGAGCGGTTTTCCTGTGTTCTTCAGAGGCTTGGATAACATGTCAAATTAGAATAGACCAAGTACAAGATTCTTGTAGTGTGTTAGTGAGTTTTCTGTGACATCAACTAATTAATCAATATTCTTTTGGCTTTGCAGAACAGCCAGTTAAGAATCTTTTTCATCATACTGTTATTGAATACTTATTTGTCTATGGTGTTTACAAGGTTCTTATTAAATCTTTTTTCCCCAAACCTTGAATATATTAAGCTAAGCTGCATCTGCTGTATTACACTGATATCTATCATAATAGGTGCATATTGTTTTTTAAAAATTAAAAAAAAAATTTTAGTTTACATCATTCATTTCCACAAGATTTTGAGTTAAAAATTTTCTCCCCATTTTCCCTTTACCAACCACCCCAAAACAGTGATCCCACTGAATATCCCCTCCCCCATTCTGCTCTCTCCCATATCTTCCCCCATTCCCCCTCTGACTTTCCAGTAGGGCAGGGTGGATCTCTATGCCCCAGTGCCTGTATATCTTATTTCCTAGTTACATTTAAAATAATGATAATAATAATAATATATTTTTAAACATATGATTTTACATCTTTGAATTCCAGATTCTTTCCCTACCTCCCTCGTCACCCACCCTTTCTGGGAAGATAAGCAATTCAATACAGGTTGTACACGTGTAGCTATGCAAAACATTTTCATAGTGGATACATTGTGAAAGACTGACTATATTTCCCTCCATCCCATCCCACCCCCCACTTGTTCTATTCTCTACTTTGATCCTGTCCCTTTTCAAAAGTGGGTGCTTACAACTTTCCTCCCCCCCAGCCTGCCCCTCCTTTCGTTCATCCCTCCTCTCATTCCCTTCCCCCCTCCTCTCCTGTAGGGTGAGATACCCTATATAGTGTGTATGTTGTTCCCTCCCTAAGCCAAATTCATTGAGAATAAGTTTGACTCATTCCCTTTTGCCTTCCTGTTCTTCCCCTCCATTGTAAAACAGTTTTCCCTTGCCTCTTCTATATGAGATAATTTACCCCATTCTATCTCTCCCCGTCTCCACTCATTATATTCCTCTTTCACCTCTTAATTTCACCTTTTAAGTATCATCCCTTCCTATTAAATTGGTCCTGTGCTCTCTGTCTATGTATACTTGTAGACATATATACACACACTCACATATGTATTCATATGCCAATATACCCTCCTATATAGACATACATATGTATATATACACACATATACATATGTACACATATATATTTTCATATATATATATACATATTTCTATTCCCTTCAACTATTCTCATACTGAGAAAAGTTTCATAAGTTACAATTATCATTTTTCCATGTAGGAATGTAAGAAGTTCAACTTTGATAAATTCCTTATGATTTCTTTTCCCTATTTACCTTCTCATACTTCTCTTGCTTCTTGTATCTGAATGTCAAATTTTCTATTCAACTCTGGTTTTTTCATCAAGAATGCTTTGAAAGTCCTGTATTCCACTGAATGACCATATTTCCCCCTGAAACATGATACTCAGTTTTGCTGGGTAGGTGATTCTTGGTTTTAATCCCAGCTCCTTTGGCCTCTGGAAATCATACCCCAAGCCCTCTGATCCTTCAGTGTAGAAGCTGCCAGATCCTGTGTTATCCTAATTATATTTCCCCAATTTTGTATTCAAATTGTTTCTTCCTGGCTACTTGTAATATTTTCTCCTTGATCTGGGAATGATAACCCAGTTAAAAAGTATTTGGGTGACAAGATGGTTTTGGGTATCCTTGACATTAAAAAGGAAATTTGAAGAAAGGTAGGTTTCATGCTAACATAATAATAATAGGTAGCATTTAAAGGGAAAGGAGGCATTGTAGTGCTTAGAACTGAACTCCGTGATCCAGCGTTGACCAGGGAAGGATCAGTGGTATCAGGACCTGCCTCCTTTTGGACACTGCTTCCTTGTTGTAGTCTTAGAATTACATTACTATCCTAGGATACTATTTCTGTCTGGCTATTTCATAGTCACTTTAAAGCAAATGTATCTTTGTCACTAGGTAAATAAGGGGATAAACATTTATGTCGAGTCTACCATGTTCCAGACATTGTGCTACGTGCTTTACAAATATTATCTAATTTGATCCTCACAAAACCCCAGAGAGGTAGGTGCTATGATTAGTTCCTGTTTTACAGTTGCAGAAACCTGGGCAAATGGAGGTTGTGACTTGCCCAGAGTCACACAGCTGATTAGTTATCTGAGGCTGAATTTGAATTCAGGTCTTCCCAACTACAGACCCAGTGCTCTGCCCACTGCATACCACCAAACTGCTTCATAAATGAACTTTAAGAAATTACTCACTATCTCTAGATTTTAGCTTCCTTTGTAAAATAGAGATGCATTTTCCTATATGCTCCCTGTTTGTAGCGGTGCTGTTCTTTTAGTAGTTATTCAAGCTTGAATCCTTGGAGTCATTTTTGATTCATCATTCTCCTTTCTCTCTTAGATCCAGTATATGAGTTCTTTAGTTTTCTTGCAAAACGTTTCTCATGTATCTCTCTCTCTCTCTCTCTCTCTCTCTCTCTCTCTCTCTCTCTCTCTCTGTGTATATATATATGAGTGTTTGCATGTATGTGCATGCACATGCATGTTCTGCCCTCATTATAGCTTCATTAGCCTTTTTGAGCCTCACATTACTTTACTGCTGGATGACTGTGGCATTCTTCTTTTTGCTTTCTCTGATTTCATTCTCTCTTTACTTTTGTCAATCCTGCATATTGCATCTGGAGTAATTTTTTAAGAACAGAGTTCTTTGGGGTATGGCACCCTTTTATTGATCAAACTTGTAATGCTTCTCTGGGGCCTGATGTTTAAATTTCTTTGTGTGCTTTTCAAGGCATTTTATAATGTGATCCTATAACTACTTTAATTCAGTTCCATCAGAAATGAAGCATATGGAGTGTTTAAAGCATTAGGCTGTGTACCTTCTAATTTTCATTTCCACAACACACCAGCCAAACTAATTTCATTCTGTGTCAGGCCTCTCTCTTCCTGATCCTTCAGAATGTCCTCTTTCTACATCTCTGGTTCTCCAGTTCCTCTGTTTTCTTTAAGATATAATTTTAGACATAACTCTTTTATTAATGTTTTTCTTATTTTTCTCAACCTTACTTATTGCCTTTCTTTTCTGTATTTAAGTAGCATCAATAGTCTGTAATATACAATCTCTTAATCATTTCTTGGCTTGAATATTTCTCATGTATTAGTCACTTTTCCCTAACCGTCAGGAGACAGTGACTATGGGGCTCCACATTTGGTTGGCATATCATAAATATTGATTGGTCAATTGAAGGGCTTCATCTTTAGTGATAGGAAGCCTTTTCTATTCTTTGCAAAGATGTTAATTTCCCTTTTGTTTTTATAGGCTGCAGCAGCAGAAGAGGAAGTACATGAAGGTTCTAGAGCTGAGACCCCCAGTACAGTCACAGAAATGGATATGGACCTTGATAGTTACCAAGTAGCTTTGGAAGAAGTTCTGACATGGCTACTTTCAGCTGAAGACACATTTCAAGAGCAAGATGATATTTCTGATGATGTTGAGGAAGTCAAGGAACAGTTTGCTACTCATGAAGTAAATACCTGTACTTTACTATGAGGAATCATCAAGCACATTTTTCATTACTTTATTACAGAGGCTTTTCAGTGGTGTTTGTTTTCTTTCCTAAATTATGCTCTTTGGAAAGGTCATGGCATATTTTCAGGCTTGTGATATTTAAACTGTACTTTGTTATGAAATTTGAGGCGGATGATTAACTGAGGATTGGAATTGGATTTAGGATTTTAATCTTATTATGAATTGTATAGGTCGTAGTAAGACTGTTTGAAAATTAAGGCACAGCTTTCTTAGTCTTAAAGTATGTTATTTAAAAGGAAGAAGCCTCAAAGTTTTTTTTTGTTCTTTAATGCGATTTCCTTATTTGTCGATGCTGCAGGAAGTACCATATTCAATTTTGTCTTAAATCTTAATTTTACCAAGATAGCAATTGTTTTGTGATAGGAATCTGGTTATCAGGCACTGAATTAAATGAAAAGTAATTAAAAGAAATTTAATACAACAAATATTTTAAGTCCCCATTGTGTACAGGACACTTAACTGAGTTCTGGGAATACCAAGACAAAAGTGAAAGTTCTGCCCTGCAAGAGTTTCCTTTCTATTATTGTAATAGTGTGTGTGTTTGTGTGTGTGTGTGATAGAAACTTTTTAATGATTGCATAGTTTTTCTGTGTGGTGGACTTTTGATAATTGATTTCATTCATTGTCCTTTAGATATGAAAATAACTGAAAACAGTCCTGTTTTCATGTATTATTTCTCATGTTATGAATTTATTTGTTGTAACTTGTGGTAAAGGAGTCAATACTTGGAGGAGTCAGGACTTGTGCTCATAAAAACTGTGTTCATTTGTTTGCTCTACTATTTCGAAGCAGTATAACTTGAGGCACATAATTTAGCCACATATTTCCTTAGTTTCCTGATTTGTGAATGTGGGGATGGTTATATTATAAACTTCATAGGATCATTATATGTTCGGTGTTAACCTTAAGTACAGCGCTATTTCTTATTGTTCCTTAACATGACCAGTGAAAAATATCCATTTATATATTTTTTTCTTAAGAAATGTTTTAATATGAGAGGATTCTGGGAAGATGGTGGAGTCAGTCAGAAAATTCCAAGGTCTCCAGATTTCATCCAAAGATAGGACAAAATAGTGCCTTTGGAGGAACATAGAGGGGTACAAATAAACAACAGTTGGGGCAGAAAAGTGGTCCTCCTGAGACAACCAGAGAAGATCTGAGGTTTGGTCCCAGTGAAATGTAAACACCTACAGGCAAGTGCCATTGAAACAGCAAACACTAAGATGTGGGGCTACCAGGGTTGGGAGGTAGCTTGACTGCAGCCATAGGAATTTTCACCTCCTCGACAGTGTGGGGAGTTTGGGTGTCTGATCAGGGGAGAATTGAGGGAATCTCTCCTGATAAGGGATGTCAGGCCCACCTGTGCCGCTGAGACATGGCCCTGGGCAAGAAGGAATCAGAACACACATAGTGGGTGCAGAAGCAGTGGGAAGGGACTGCTACTAGCTGTGGGCACTTAAAGGAAGGCAGAATTCTTGGTTTTAGCTCCAGAACAGAGGGGAGAACTAAAGGAGGGTCTGAGGCTGGAGACACCATTCACCATACCTCAGGATTAGAGGTAATTACAATAACAATCTGCCATGGGGAAAAAAAAGAGCAGACAAAGGAGTCATCTTCAGAGGAGGATATTGAAGCAAAAAAAAAAAAAAACCTAACCCAACAAGTAACATCAAATGGCCACTTGCCCAAAAAGAATTTATAGAGAAACTTAAAAAAGACTTTAAAAATCAAATGTGAGAGATTGTTGAAAAATAAAATAAAAACAACAAGAAAAATTTAAGAAAAACAAGATTATGAAAAGAAAGCAACCAACTAGAAGAGGAGATCCAGAATGTTTTTTTTTTTTTTTAAGCAATTGGGGTTAAGTAACTTGCCCAAGGTTACACGGCTAGTTTTTTTGTGTGGGTGTTAAGTATCTGAGTCTGGAACTCATCCCGGGTTCTCCTGGCTCCAGGGCCGGTGCTCTTACTCACTGTGCCACCTATCTGCCCCTGAGATCCAGAATCTTAAGGAAGAAAACAACTCTTTGAAAATTAGAAATGGGCAGGAGGAAGCCAGCAAAGTTACAAGAGACTACGAAATAACAAAAGAAAATATAAAGAATGAATACAAGAGAAAATGAAATATCTCATAAGAAAAACAATTGATCTGGAGAACAAATTAAGAAGAGAAGGCACAAGAATAATTGTACCACCTGAAAGCTATGATAAAAAAAAAGAATCTTGATGCAATAATACAAGAAATAATTAAAGAAAAATGTCCTGAAGCATTAGAATAAGATGGGAAAGTAGTAATAGAAAAAATCCACTGATCACCACATGATAGATAGCCTACAAGTAAATCTACAGGAATATCATAGCTAGATTCTGAAATGCCTAGTTCAAGGAGAAAATATTACAAGCAACAAGAAAAAAATAATTTAAATATGGTGTAGTCACAATTAGAATCACACCAGACCTAGCAGTGGCTACACTAAAAGACCACAGGTTTTGGAACATTATATATTGAAGGGCAAAGGGACTGGTGGTGTGGTTGAAAATATCATACCCAGAAAAGTTAAGCATAATTCTGAATGAACAAAATGGATATTCAATGAATTGCCAAACTTTGAGGATTTTGTTGCAAAAAAGACCCAAAATCAATAGAAAATTTGACATGTAAGATCCAAGAGAATTATAAGGTAAACATCAAAGAATAATTACAAGGTACTCAATAAGGATAGATTGTTTATTTTTTATATGAAGCAGTGTAAATTGTATATCTATGATTATTGTTGGTAATTGGGTAGTTTGGAAGAAAGATTGGGGCATAGATAAAAAGAGTAATTATCTTATGTAAATGAGGTGTGAGAGGAAGAACTGACGCAGGATTTCTGTGGGGGAATAGGTCTGGTAGTTCTAGAACCCCTACTCATTGGAAATGGGTTAAAGAGGGAACAATAGGTATATATCTAGAAGGCCATAAAACTTTTCTTAATTCAGAAAGAAATAAAAGGCCAAGGGAATAAGGATGAGGGAGAGTATAAGGCAGGGTTTTTGGGTGGGTGGGAGAGGATAAGGGAGGAATCTTTAATGGGGGTGGGTGGGTTAAGTAATAGGATGGCAAGGTAGTAGGTAGAAGTAAAGTAGAGGAATCAGAAGGGATAGGAATTAAGAGATACATAAAAACATAAAATAAAGATAACGAGTAAAATTTATTAGGAAAAAAACTGGTTGTAATCATGATCTCAGACCAAGTTAAAGCTACGATTTAATCAAAAGAGAAAAATAGGGAAATTTCACTACATGTCAGTCATATTAATATTATTTTAGATTGTTTAAAACAACTAGACAGTATGAGGTTGGAATATTGCTGTTGTATAGGAAATGATGAGTTGGTAGACTTAGAAAAATATGGAAAGACTTGGACCTATGAAGGAAGAAGATATTCACCCTCAGAAGAAGAGGACAATAAATATAGTATGATCTTATATTGATGCATATGAATGTATATGTCTCCATATGAGTTTGATTATAGATATCTAAGTACATATAAGGATAAGTATGTGTATATATGTATTTGTGTGTATATGTATATTTGTATGCATGTATGTGTGTATATATGTATATGTGTGTGTGTGTATATATCCATGTTCAATTGTAGAATTCTTACGGTAGGAGGGGCAGAACGGATTGAAAAAGAACAAAGTAAAAAGTGCACAGCAGAAAACACAGGAAAACTTACAAAGAAGCAAAGAAAAGATGGATAGCTTGGAACATAATGTGTAATATTTATTCCATAGGCTTTCTTTTTTTTTTTATAGGCTTTCTTGAAATGGAAATTTATTGCTGTATATTTTCAATCTTCTCTTACATTCTATTGTGCACATGGCAGTGCTTTATTCATTTATTATTGTGTATTTAAGTTTAAAATAAATTAAAAAAAGAAGTGTTTTAATATCCATTTTAAGAAACTTAATACGTAGAAATTCACAAGATAAAGTATTTTCTGTTGAAAAGCATAATTAAATTTTCTTCAGTCTTCATTTTTTTACTCACCCATTAACAAAACCCTTGTTAAAAGATATAATGTAGAAACTAATTTGGAGTAAAATAGATTACTGGTGGGTGCTAAAATTGTTCAGTATGACAGTATTTGATTGTTTTGTTGTCAATTTGATCATTTTAAAAATTGTTCTTGGAGCGTCCAGGTAGCACAGTGAGTAAGAGCATCGGCCCCAGAGTCGGGATGACCTGGGATTGAATCTGGGCTCAGATACTTAGCACCAATCCAGAAACACCTGGCCATATAAACTTGAGCAAGTTACTTAACCCCAATTGCTTAGGGGCAGCCAGGTGGCTCAGTGAATAAGAGCACCGGCCCCAGAGTCGGGATGACCTGGGGATCGAATCTGGGCTCAGATACTTAGCACCGCACCCAGAAATAACTGGCTGTGTAACCTTGAGCAAGTTACTTAACCCCAATTTATTTTTAAAAATTAATAAATAAATAAATTTATAGTTGAGTGAAAGTTATATTCTCAGTATATTTGTGTATAAAGATAGGAATCAAATTTAAAACCCCAGTTTCTTATAAAAAAATGTTTTGAAGTTGAATTTGTGCATGTGTGTATATTTCATTTTAGCCTATGTCTTGTGTAGTAAGGGACATTGAGGGCATTATATTATTCTGCAGCATTAATGTCTAAACATTAACAATTTATTAAGTTTGTTTAGAAAGAACAACCCACAAAGCCTGGTAATGTTGTCTTTCCAGGAATTTATGATGGAGTTGACTGCACATCAGAGCAGTGTTGGTAGTGTCCTGCAGGCTGGAAACCAACTAATAACACAGGGCACTTTATCAGATGAAGAAGAATTTGAGATTCAGGAACAAATGACACTTTTGAACTCTCGGTGGGAAGCTCTCAGAGTAGAAAGTATGGATAGGCAGTCCCGGTAAGTTATAGTCAGGATGCCTCTGATTTTATTCCTTGGACTAACCTGGATAAAGTAGTCTACATGCCATATACATATACACATACACATACCCCAGCTATTTAAAACTAAACCTGTCACCAAATATTCATTATTTTCTGTTAAAAAGCATAATTAAATTTCCTTTAGTCTTCATTTTTTTCCTTACGCATTAATAAAACCCTTGTTAAAAGATGTAACGTAGGAACTAATTTGGAGTAAAATAGATTACTGGTAGGTACTAAAATTGTTTAGTATGATAGTATTTGCATGTTTTATTGTCAATTTGATCATTTAACAATTGTTCTGAAGTTGGGCTTTTTTTTTTTTTTTCGGTGTATTTCATTTTAGCTCATGTCTTGTATAGTAAGGGACAAGCATCATTTCATAGCAACTTCCACCTATTTAATAAACAGGAATTCCTGATTCATGAAACAATTATTTTATTATGAATTATGGGTGGTTCTCAATTCAGTTCTTTGCCTGCATTTCATTGACTTGGGTTTATGGAGAGAACAAAGGTTTAATCCTCAGTGCTGCTTCAGATAGTCAGAACTGGGTGTGTTATTTTGTGCTTTTCTGATGCCTGGGTTTCACTTTTCCTGTGACAATGAAAGAACCAGTGGGAGTAAATCTGTGTTATGTTCTTCTGTGGTCAGGCTGCATGATGTACTCATGGAGTTGCAGAAGAAGCAGTTGGAACAACTCTCTGATTGGCTGACTCTCACAGAAGAGCGCATTCAGAAGATGGAAACTTGCCCCTTGGATGATGATTTACAGTCCTTAAAGAAGCAGTTGGAAGAACATAAAGTAAATCTGTGTAGTATTTCTTGTGTACCATATCAAATACGAGAAGCAGCATTTAACATTCTAAAAATTCACTGGTTTCTGTCCTAAGTGGAAAGTCCCTAAAATGCCCTCCTTTTGTTTAGAAACTGAAGGCAAATTTCAGGGAACATTTCTATCCTCTCATTCTTTATTCTTTTCTTGTATATGCAGAAGAAGGAATGGATTGTGAGGAAGAAAAGCACATACTTAATTGTAGCCTTAGTATTTTTAATGGAGATTAATGTTTTATCTCTCCTGCACAAAAATCAGGAAATGACTCCTCGTTAAGGTCAGGAACCATGAACTTGCTGATGATTGATGGTAATAATGCTGAGGAGATAACGGGCTATATTCATGGAATGGAACACTTTGTCACCCAGATATGTATTATTCTTAATGAAAAGTTGATTCACATTAATTTTATTTATTTATTATTGAGTCCAATTGTTGATGATTTAGTTTTGTTGAAAAGGAAAAATTAAGGTATCGGCTTTTTGGGAGGTATTTCATTGTCCCATGATCTTGTTTGCAGTTTCATGTGCTTTTCTCTTTTATTGTTCAAAAGTATATTCAAGGTGCAAGGAAGCTAAAGCAGAGAATTTTTGCTTTTATTCATATAAATGCATCCTCTGAATTATGGGAAAAACAGATGTTTTTTTGTTACCTCTGTTTTTTAGGGGGTGGTGAAAGATCCTGAAAGAAGTTAAATGATTTTCTTAGATTCTTTTCAGTTCTATCTTTTTCCTCTCTGCTACTGAATCTCTAAACTTACTAGAAATTCCACTGTCTTTGTAGTCCCCCATGTAGGATACTGCTTTGGACTTTTCTGTGATTACTCATTTGTAGTTTCACTAAATTGTATGTACATTCATTTTACTTATGTCATCATGTTCAGTACTTCTTAGACTCCCCAATTAACTAATCAGTCAATTCATCAAATGTCTGCTGCTTATCAGGCATTGTACTAGGCATGGGGAATGTGTTAACAGAAAAATGAAATATTCCCTATCCCTAAAGAACTTAGATTTTACTGTGGGAGAACATGTACACAGATAGCAAAGTACTACATTATTGCAACTTAGATACAAAGTAATTTTGGGTAAGGCATGGGCAAAAATAACTTAGGAGATTAGGAAATGGTTATTGTTGGTGATTGTACTTTTGTTGGGTTTGGACTTCAGTGTCTACGAGGCAGAGGTGAGGAAGGGAGAGCATTGCAGTTGTGGGGAACAGCCTGTGATATGGAGGTGGGAGATGGAATGTCATGGGGAACAGCAAGCAGGCTAGTTGGATTGGAATTTTTAGTGGGTTAGGGGAATTAGTATGAAATTAATCTTTAAAGTTTACTTGGATACAGACTGTGAAGAGGCTTTACGTGCCAAATAGAAAAGTATGTATTTTATCCTAGAGGCAGGAGGGAACCCAGAGCAGGTGAGTATAACATGGTCAGGTCTGTATTTTAGGATTTATTTTATTTATTTATTTTAGTTCGGTAACCATAGAGATTGTATTAGATAGAGGAGAAGTGGTAAAATCTCAGGGTATGACTTTGGTTCTGTGTGTGGAAAGTTCCAGATATGAGAAATGTTTTAGGCTTAGAATCTGCAAAATTTGGTCATTATTGGATATGAAAGGTGAAAAATCAAGAATGACTCCAGTCTTGGAATTCTAGGTGACTAGAAATATCATGGTGTCCTCAGGAGAAATAAGAAAGTTAGGAAGATAGCTAAACTCCTACTTGTATCACTGGCATCCCACTCTTCATTTTGTTGGGCTTCTTCTATGCTTCATACTTTTAGATAGGTCCTAGAAAACTAGTGTTGACTTTTTAATGGAAATGTTCATGACATTTTTTAGATTTTCAAATTGCCTTGATTTGCCTTGGAATTTAGAGATGCGTTGAGTATTGGTTCCATTAGTAACATCGTTAAGTTAATGGTTGGAAATTTAAATATGTTGCCCCATTAAGTGTTTTTAATTACTAATGAAAACTTAGTGGATTTTTAAATGGGAAAATATGCAAGAGTGGGTATAATAGTTGGTCTATTTTTTTTTCTTCCCCCAGGAATTGCAAAATGATCTTGAGACTGAGCAGGTGAAAGTAAATTCATTAACTCACATGGTTGTGATTGTTGATGAGAACAGTGGAGAAGGTGCTACAGCTGTCTTGGAAGATCAGCTGCAGGTAAATAGTTAAGCCCGTAAACATCTGGTCTTTGACTCAGGACTTATTTGAACCTCTGTCATCTTTTGTTTAGCTTCTTAGCCAACTTAAGATTTTACATGTGTGTTCTTGTCTTGGGCCATAGACAATCTCTAATAACTGCTCTTTGAATATAATGTTTCCTGCATTTGAAAAGCCAAGATGTTGATGACTTTTAGAGAAATTGAGGGGTTTGTTTTGGTGAACTGTGAATTTTCTGATAGATATTAAACTGCCCATGTTATACTATTGCACAGAATCTTAAGAGTTGGAAAGGACCACCCTCCCCCACCCCTTGAACATTTAGGTAGATTTGTATTTGAACGGGAAACTCCTATGATATTATGTTGATGGCATCCATTAGTTCAGACCTCTCTCCTTCTGGTAGTGGTTCATATTCCTTTCATACATGTCTAATTGTTGGATGTTTTTACTGACATCAGTCAATTGGTAGTGAGCATATATAAAGCACCTCCTCTGGGCCCTGCACAGTCTGCCCTTCTGAAATATTTGATTTATTAATTGATTGAAATGTCCATTCCCTTCTCTACATTTAGAATACCATAAATTCAACTTTTGGAATACTTTTTTTGGGTATTATGAAATTAAGTATGCCAACTCTACCAAGCCTATGCTTCACTGCTCTAATTCTCAGTGTATTTGAAAATAAAAGAGCCTTTCTTCTCCTTACGTAGCTAAAACCTTCAAAATCTCTTTTCAATAAATACAGTTAAGTGAGATTCCTAGTACTAAGCCCATTTGGAAAAATCACATCGGTCCTTATTAATTAACTGAACAAGCATAAATGAAAAGTGGTTGGATTATTGAAGATATTATTTGACGCAATATAAAAACAGATAAAAATATTAACCTTTGTTGAATACTGATTTAAAATAGGGGAAAATATCTTCTGACAAAGGTGACTTTTTTCCTTTATTCTGAAATGTACTAAATACATTTAGTGCTCTTATCCTAAATGATTGTGGTAGAAAAGCACTGTATTTCTAGTCAGTAGATCTAAATTTGAATTTGGCCTCTGCTGCTTAAAATCTTTGCTTGTGTGACCGGGGGTGGGGGGGTAAGGGGGGGTGGGAGGAGAGAAGAGACACACACTACATTCTCTGGGCCTCAGTTTGCTCAGTGTTGGACTAGATCAGGGATTTTTTACCTTGTAGTCCACGAACTTGAACTAAAATTTTTGAAAAAAAATTGATAACTATTTCAGTATTTCAGTATAACTCTTTTTCATCCTATGTATTTCATTTTTCTACATTTTAAAAGATTATTTTGAAATCTGCTTCATAGGCTTTATCAAGCTGCCAAAGGGGTCTGTAACACAAAAAAAGGTGAAGTCCTGGGCCAGATGCTCTCACTTTGCCTTTTTAGCTCTAACTTTTGTGCTTGTGTGATCCTGAATAATCTTTTTTTTCTTTTTGGAAGGCATTTGGGGTTAAGTGACTTGCCCAAGGTCACACAGCTAGTTTTTGTGTTAAGTGTCTGAGACCGGATTTGAACCCAGGACCTCCTGACTCCAAGGCCGGCTCTTTTCACTGCATCACCTAGCTGCCCCCCTGAATATTCTTTTAGTAAACTTGGATTGGCAAGTTTTTAATGTAATTTTATATTTTTGCCTATAAATATGTAGGCAGTCTTATGGTCATGGTTTGTACAAGGTAGAGAAAAGGCAATTAAAATTGGAAAAATAACAAGTTATTCAAGACATTTTAATGTCCTAGCAGTCCTGTGAGGATAGTCTCAGGTATTTTTATGCACAAATGCTAGATGAAGAAATTGAGCCCTAGAGAAATTAAATAGATTCTCCATGGTCACAAAGTATGTGTTAGAAGTTGAACTAGATTCCGCACAGGTCAAATCCAGAATTTTTTTTCTACATTGCTGTATGGCTTCAAACTATACCCCAAGGGGCCAAAAAAAAGTAAAGTCTAACATATATACAAAAATATTTATAACACTATTCTGTATAGTAGCAAAGCATTGGTAAATGCCCATTGATTAGGGAATGTCCAAACAAATGATACATGAATATGATTAAGCATCCTTGCACTGTTAGAAATGAAGAATGTGAAGTATACAGGGAAGCATGTTAAGTAAGAACTAAAGTGATGTCAGTGCAAATAGTTAAGCAGTGTACTTAGCTATCATAGCAATGCATACAGACAGAACAACAACACAGTAAGAACTACATTCTATATAATACAATGACAAATTTTTCTCAGAAGAAACATAAGACTGTATCATACTCTCCTATTTTTCAGCGGTAGAGGATGTTATGGAACACTGAATATACTGTCTGATTTTACTTTTATGTCGCTGACTTTTAGGGAACTTCTTTTTTGTTTCTTTGTTCTTTTATTTGAGGCATGGCTGTGTGGGTGGAGGAGGGACATATTGGAAGATGAAGTTAAAAAATCAATATAAATAATTTAAAAGAAGCAATATTATGGACAATGATACCATTTTTTGTAATTAGAATATAAATAGAATTCTTTGAAACTTCTGTTATGAAAATATGTCAAAATTTCAAAACTCCACTGGAATATAAGATTATATATTAAGTAGTAATCAATTTAGGTGCTTCCTAGATAAATAACAGGAAAAGATTTTTTGAAGAACTGTACATTGTGTTGTTTTTCTTTTTTGGAGGGGAGAGGGCAGGGCAATTGGGGTTAAGTGATTTGCCCAAGGTAACATGGCTAGTAAGTGTTAAGTGTCTGAGATTGGATTTGAACTTGAGTCCTCCTGATTCCAGAGCCCATGCTCTATTCACTGCGCCATCTAGCTGCCCCGACCATACATTGTTTTTGAGATGACTTCACTACATCTACAAGTTTATGTTCACTGAGGAAAAATTTCATCTCTTTTTCAGAAACTTGGTGAGCGTTGGACAGCTGTTTGCCGTTGGACTGAGGAACGTTGGAACAGATTGCATGAGATTAATGTAGTATGGCAGGAACTTTTGGAAGAACAGGTGAGAAACGATTACCTTCAATAGCCAAAGTAGAATTTTTTCAAAAATGAAAACTTTTATTATAATGAGTTTCAAAAAGCTTAACTACTTTAGTCTTTCCTTTATTATTGCAAATATATGTCACTAAATGAAGAAATATTTTCAAAAACATTTGAAATGTTAAAGATGTGCTAAGAAACAATACCTAATTTACATTTTAAAGACTTATTTATTCTCCTTGTAAGATGTACTTTCAAGTCTTTACAGTTTTAGCTTTGCTGCAAATTAATGGCTGTTCTTATGGCTTTCTTCAAAATTCTTCCCTCTCTCTATTTTATCATTGAAGGTTAGAGGATATATCTTTTACTTTATGGCTTTTTGGAATAATGGTTTTTTAATTTCATCCACAGTTTAATGACTAGGGTATACAATACTAACCCTTAGGTCATTCCTTGTCTTCAAAATGTAGAAATTGTAAATGATTGTTTGTTAAACCAGGTAGTGTACAGAGAACATCATAGAGTTTTCTTGGTTTAATTTATGACATAATTAGTAACTATAATTTTTGTAATCAATTAGTAAATAAGTTAGTAATTATAATTTTTTCTCCCTCTTCTGAATTATGATAGTCCATTGAGGTACAGTATATATTATTATGGTTGGGCATACTTTACCTTACTTATTAGACCATATGATACCTTAGAGTAAGGATACTGTCATCTTTTCTTGGTGTGGAGGAAAAGTAGTGTTAGGATTTACCTAGGGATGGCCATGGATTCAGGAATACTTGCACAGCTAAACTGTGAGCAATTGTCAAGTTGCCAGTCTGCATTGGTGGACATAGCATCTGCAGGAGCCCATTCCCTAGCTGATGAAGTCACACATTGGTAACTCTCCTACCTCAAAAAAAAATTTTGTTTTTGAATAAATTCTTTCTTGATTATTAGAGGCTAATGAAAGAAAATACTACTGAATCGAAGTTGGATTATTCCTTATGTTGATACCTATTGAATGAAATATTTATTGAATTAACCCAAATAATTTGGCCTAGTCATTGGTTTAATAATGAATTCTTCTAGTATGCCTAAATACAATTTTAACATATAAATCACTTTTATTTTTCTTTCATATTGTTATATTTGGAAATGATAAATTAAATACATGGTCCAGCTTTGTTTCTATAATACTTATTCAATTGTTCAGTTTAATATTTTCAAACATATTCAGTTATTTCCACAAATATCAGTTCCATTATTTTTTAAAGAGAAACAACTATGTTTTGCAAATAATTTAATAGAAATGCACATATGTAATTTTTGAGAACAGCTAGGTGAAAATAACTCAAAAAAACCCAGTGGGTATATTTTGTTAATTTTTTTGGTTATCATTAATCATTAATAGATATTTACCAAATATTTGATGAGTACCTACCGGATATAAAGCATTGTGTGCTAAGTCTTCAAGTAGCTGCAAAGATTAATAAAATATTTTTACTGTCCTCAAGTTGCTTGAAATAAAGCCTTGAGGATCAGATAAGTAGATGAATATAATGCAAGACAGAATGATTTAAAAGCAGTTTAGGAAAGACATCTGGTTGCCTGACTGTTGGTGCTTTGTTCTTGAAGAGGACCAGAAAGGCATCACTATGTTGGGGTACATAATGTGGTATGCACATAGTGGTATGTACAGTGTGTCCAACTGTGGCTGATGACCAATAATTCACAAATAAATGACTAATAAGAAGGAAAGATCTACCACAGGTTGGGCACATATAGTCCATATGAACATTTGGAGTGGAGATGTCTCTAAATTTGCACGTCTCACATTTATACATGTCTCATGAAGGATATCCACGGGACAGTAAACAATCTCTTGTCTTTCCCCACATTCATCATAATACCAACGTGTATATTCAACTAGATTCAAAGCTGCAAAGGTGAATGAAAAGTTGAGCTTCATTGACTAAGAGAATGCCATTTTCTATTACCATGAATCAGAACATCAAGAGGAAGAGCAAGAATGCTAAATAAAGTTGTCAGTAATAATTACTGGGAATGCTTCTGACTATGCAAATATTTTGGCTTTTATTAAAAATGAGATATAGCAAGTTATTCCCAGTTGACAAATGCTCAAAGGATATGAACATGCAGTTTTCAGAGGAAGAAATTAAAATTAGCTATAGTAATATGAAAAAATGCTCTAAATAACTATTGATTAGAGAAGTGCATATTAAAACAACTGTGAGGTGCCACATCACACCTATGAGATTAGCTAATCTTACAGAAAAGGAAAATGACAAATGTTGGAGAAGATTTGGGCAAATTGGAATGCTAATGCATTATCAATAGAGTTGTGAAGTGATCCATCCATTCTGGAGAGCAATTTGGAACTATGCCTAAAGGGCTATAAAACTGTGCATGCTCTTTGATGCAGCAATACCATTACTAGATCTGTATCCCAAAGAGATAATAAAAGAAAGGCAAAGGACCCACACATACAAAAATACTTATAGCAGCCCTTTTTGTAGTGATCAATTGGAGAATGACTGAACAAGTTGTAGTATATGAATATAACGGATTACTATTTTGCTATAAGAAATGATGAAGAAAGGGATTTCAGAAAAATCTGGAAAGATATGAACTGGTGCTAGAGTAAAGTGAGAAGAACCAGGAGAACATTGTTCACAGCAACAGCCGCATTGTGTAGTGATTAACTATGATAGACTCAGCTCTTTGCAGCAATACAGTGATCCAAGACGATTCCAAAAGACTAGTGATGGAAAGTGCTAACCAGATCCAGAGAAAGAACTATGGGGTCTGAATGCATACCATTTTCTTATTTTTTGTTTATCATTTTTTCTTTCTCATGGTTTTTCTCTTTTGTTCTGATTGTTTTTTCACTACATGACTAATGTGGACATATGTTTAACACAATTGTACATATATAACCTATATCAGATTGCTTGCTGACTTAGGAAGGAGGGAGAAAAATTTGGAACTCAAAATTTTACAAAAATGAATATTGAAAACTATCTTTACATATAATTGAAAAAAACTTTTAAGAAAAAAGAAGAAAATGTAATATAGACTAAATAACCACACATCAAAATTTAAAATTTATATTCTCCCCTCATGAGAGGAAGAAGCAGTGTGACTATCACATTGTGCCTTTAAGTTGCTCCAAACTATATTCCTGAGTATATAATGTAAACTGTGTAAATTCTGGTCTTATGTAAAGAAGACATGATCTCTTGACAAAACCAAGCCGCTAAGCCTTCTATTTCTTTTACGATGTTGCAGGAGAGCCTAACAACTTTAACTGTACCGCCACTAGGTAATGTAGAAAGCGGTTAGTCTTTTTCAGATGTGACAGAAATGTTCTCATAATGAAACTCTCTTGGGAAAATTGTAGCCATCATTTTTGCTTGATATATTGATCTCTTGTAGATGCATGAGCTAAATCCAAGTGCCATACTGTATTAGATTAAATAATCTGTCAAGAGATTATTGTTCACCCAGGTGCAGAAACTTCAAGATAATTGGAAATGGGTTCTGGGAATTAGTTCCAACTTCAGCAAAATATTTTTAGGAAGCTGCAAAATATTTTAACTCTATCTGCTATCCTTTCTTTCCAATACACCAACCAAATGCTAAAGGAAAGGTAAATCTCTTGAACCCTCTGGCTGCCTGATAAATGACAGCATAAATAGATCCTTGTGAATAATTGTCTAAAAGAAAAAAGTAAAGCCTTTTATTTTTGTTAATGAAGTAGTTTAGTCCAGATGGAATAGAAATAATCAGCGTATTTTTTCTCTTCACCACTCAAATACCCAAACTTTTACAATTTTATGGTTAGATAAATTATATTGCTATGGCTCAGGTTGTAATTCTTTCTTTTAGATGATTTTTTTCTCCGTGGAAGTGACTAAATGGAAATTATTGCTTAGAGACCAGATCAATATCTATGACTCTGCAGGAAGGTCCTAACAAGGGATCTTTGGGTTCTACATCTCCCACATGTTTTCATCTCATTGAATCAAATCAAAAGGACCTTAAAAGGTTTTCTAGTCTTACTGCTGCTCAACTCATGAATGTCTACACTGCTTAATATCAACAGATTTGAAAGAGATGAAAGCCATAGAAGTTTAAGGTTAATGATTTAGACCTGTCTTTGTGTGGTTCTGAAGTTAACTCCTGATTTATTGATCTGATAACTTTGACATTGAATTTGTAAGTTCTTAGTTTCTCAATCTTTCTTAAAGAAGAGCTTCACCTCTATGTATCAGAAATATCCTGCCTACCTGGGAATGCTTTTTATTTACTCAACTACTTATTTAATTCTGGGTAAATTGTTGCAAATGCAAAGAACATAATGTTTCAGAGGTATGATTTAATTGTATTAAATATCTCCCCTTTTTCTTTTGGTTGAATATTTATTATCATGATCTTGTCTGATTCATTAGTACCCTTGGAATGTTACTTTTATTTAAATTTTTTTTTTATATATGTTTTAAACTTTTGTGTTTGAAGTCTCTTTGTTTTAGAAGAGGCTTCTGGTGAAATAAGACTTGATAGTTTTAAACACCTGGTGATTTTGATTTGAGAATTATTCCCTAATTATATTATCCACTTGGTATTATCCTCTTCATCTACAGTGTTTGCTGAAAGCTTGGCTAACTGAGAAAGAAGAGGCTTTAAATAAAGTGCAGACAAGCAACTTCAAAGACCAAAAGGAGCTGAGTGTCAGTGTTCGGCGACTGGCAGTGAGTACTCTCTTTGCCAGTGATCCCTTTTATGCAACTGCCTTGGATGGCCTATGATTTTTAGTATTTTATAGCCTTTGCTAATTATGTATCTAGAATCTCTCTAGTACCAAAAGTCTTATTTCTTTTTCCCTTGTGCTATCATATCATTTACTATTTATTGTACTGTCTTTATGTTGATGACTCTAAATTTGGGGAATAGGGAGGAGGCTAGGTGGTTCAGTGAATAAAACATTGGCCCTGAAGTTAGGAGGACCTGAGTTCAAATCCAGCCTCAGTCACTTAACACACTTACTAGGTGAGTGACTTTGGGCAAGTCACTTAACCCCAATTGCCCACCAAAAAAAGCAAAAAAAAATGTATATTAGAGGAATAGGAAGACAAATTCCTATTAGGATAGAACCCTTTAACTAACATCTCAAATATCAGATTTTGAAGGAGGACATGGAAATGAAACGTCAGACCCTAGACCAACTAAGTGAGATTGGCCAAGATATGAATCAGCTCCTTGACAATCCCAGGCTTTCTAAGAAGATCAATAGTGATTCTGAAGAACTGACTCAGAGGTGGGATAGCTTGGTTCAGAGGCTAGAAGACTACTCCAATCAGGTAATGCTTAGTTTAAAGTGTGTTTTGTCATCTCTTTTTGAAATTAAGGATTTAAAGATAAACTCAAAAGACACTTTTGATTATTGATATTTAGCTTATCATAAAGTAGGACTGAGTGTTTTTTTTAAATAGCTGACTTTTAAAACTTTTCTATTCTAGTATGAAAATTATAAAAAAAATTTCAGAACATATTTGTACCTCATCATTTTGTCACATCTGTATAGTTTATGTATATCTAAGTACCCATAACTTAAAAATCATAAAAGATTCAATAATCAGATCAAGGTCTCATTTCTTTTTTTTTTTTTTAACAGGTGACTCAGGCAGTAGCAAAGCTAGGGATGTCTCAGGTTCCCCAAAAGCTTCTTTTGGAAACTGTCAGCATTAGAGAAAAAGTCACTGCCAAGAAATCCAAACAAGAATTACCTCCCCCTCCTCCACCAAAGAAGAGACAAGTCCATGTGGACCCTGAAGCTAAGAAAAAGTAAGGATAAGTATATTGATTTTCTGAATAAGGTTCCTATATGTTATATATTTTTATACTTTGGATAAATTGAAGTTATTATCATGTCATTAGAAGGTGGTGCAGTAAATGTAGTGGTAGGCCTGTATCCTGGAAGACCTGAGTTCAAATCCCACTACAGATTCTTACCTGCTCTCTGACCCCAGGCAAATCACTTGACCTCTGTTTGCCTCAGTTTCCTCATCTGTAACATGGGAGTGATAATAGTAGCGTTTAACTCTCAAGGTTGTTGTAAGAATCAAATGAGATAATAATTTTAAAGTGCTTTGCACAGTTAAGTGCTGTATAAATGTTCACTATTATTATAAAAGAAAGACACCTCTTTAATGATGAGCATTTAACTTAGGAATGTTCTTAAACAGAACTGCTTTCCTCCCCTGTGTACCCAGACTAAGACCATTTCCTACATGGTTCATAGTAGTTGAGCAATAAAGCTGTCATGGACCTAGTGCCTGTGACATAGAAGGTGCATATCAACTTGACTTACTGACTGACTACAGTCCCATCTGTCATACTTCACTTTATCCCAGTATGTGATAATTGCCCTGTATTTTCCAAACAATATAAAAGCCCTTTAGCAAGAACTCCTTTAATTTTCCTTCCTATCTTAAAAGTTTTAGTTTTCTCTCTTATTTTATCCTGTTCCTCTCTTTCTCAAAGGAAGAAGTAACTGCTGTTTCTTGTGGCAGCTGGTTCTAGGCTACCTTTGACCTCTAATTCCACCCCCTTTTGTTTCCTGAGAAATATGCTCTACTTTTAATATCCTCTTTTTTATATCTTCTTTCCATTTCCACTGTCTCTTAATTCCACTAACTTCTTACCTTCTCTGCCAGGCTTCCGGGATGGATAGTTTATTTTCCATATCCCCTCTTCCTCCCTTTCCTCTCATTCCAGAATGCTTTGTAATAATGCTTCTGTTTCCCCTACTCTGCTGACACTGATCTCGCAAAGGTGAGTCACTTCCTAATTGGTAAACTCAGTCCTTTACCTCCTGCTTTCTTTGCAGTATTTGGCCCTATTTCCCAATGCTTCATTCCCTTTCTCCTTACCTAATACTGAATTCTCCTGGTTCTTTTTCTGCCTCCTGGACCCTTCCTTCTTTGTCTTCCCCCAATTGTATTTCTTTCTCCTCTCATTCTTTTAATCTCAAGTCTATCTTTGTCTCCAGCCTGTTTGTTTTCTCTTTGTAGTCTTATCGAGGTTATACCCTCGTCATCAACTATTGCTTCTCTGTAGATTACTTTCATGTTATTATTTTCAGTCTATACTTTTTTGAATTTCAGAATCAATTTTCAGCTTCCTCATAGATATCTTCATTTGGATGCATGTCAATATGTCAAATTCAACATATATAAAACTAGACTATTTGCAATTCTTCCCAAATCTGTGCCTTTCCTTACTCCTCTTTTCCTATTCATGGTAGAATGATTTTTTTTCTAGTCTGCTAGGCACGTAATTTCAATCATCTTTGACATTTCTCTCTCTCTCTCCTTTGTTGCCTTTTATCAAGTTATTTGTTAAATGCCCCAAATATCTCTTTCATCTCTAGAACCTCACTTTTCCATTATTACTGTCACCACTCTAGTTGTGGCCCTATTTCTTGCCTGGACTTTGGTCAGTAGCTTTGTCTACTTGCCTCTAGTGTCTTTCTCTTACAATTTTTTCTATTTATCATTCATCACCAACATAATTTTCCTGATGCATAATCCTGATCATGTCACTCATTGCTCAAAAAGTTTTATGGTTCCTAATTTTTTAAGAAATATAATGCAGGTTCTAACCAACCACTGCAGTTTTCTTCCACATATCTCTCTAGTATTCTCTCTTCTATGCTGGACTACTTGTTGTATATCTCATTTTTCCTCATCCATGCTTTTGCTCGTGCAATTTCCTTTTTTTATGGAATGCCCTCTTTATAATCTCTGCCTGCTGAAATCCTACTCATCCTTCAAAATAAATTGTATATGCCATGTGCTTCTTTAAACCTTTCCTGATACATCCCTCATACAAATTTTCTCCTCTTCCTCTGAACTCTCACACATCATTTTTCACTTCTAACTTCCTTTTATATTGTTACTTTTGTATACATTCTTTTTCTTCCCTCTGCTTAAGTATAAATTCATTTGAGTGCAGGAGACATGTCAATTTTTTTACCTGTGTCATTATTAGATCTTGGCACTGTACCCTTCATGTAGTATGTGTTTTAACAAGTGTTTCACAGAATCAAAATGAAATTGTAGAGATTTTGAAGCATATGTTTCATGTAACAGGTTTAAACCTAGGGCCAACTTACATAATGTTAAATTGAGTGGGGATACTTAGTAGCACTGATTAAAAAAGGAGCCCGTAATTTTCTTGAGAAATTTCCTCTATAATTAAGAAGACAATCTATAGTGTTCATTTAGCTTTTAATGTTGATGAGATGGAGCCCTTTTGGAAAGACGTGTCTGAGAGAGACTACATCTGCAAGGAAGAGAAATGGTGCCTGGCTTTAAATCTATGAAAGGCTGTTTAATTCTGTTTCTTGGAGACAATGCTGCTGGGAATTTTTAGAACAAAGAGGTCCTGGCTCACTTCTGTGAGAACGCTGCAGTTTTGAAGACTATACTGAAAATTGTTTTGCCTCATGTTGAAGTTGAAGAACAAAATTTGTGTAACTGTTTGGTAGTTTTTGAAGACTATTATTTCACTGTTTTGAGCTGAAAATTTAAAGCTTCTCCTTTTTTCATTTTTCATTTTTATTTATTTATATATTTTTGGCAAGGTGGTTGAGGTTAGGTAACTTGCCCAGGGTCATTAAGTAGTAAGTGTCTAGTGGCTGAGGCTGGATTTGAATTTAGGGTCTCCTGACTCCAGGGCAGGTACTTTATCCACTGTGCCCCCTAGTTGTCCCTAAAGCATTCTTTTAACAAGAAGCCATTCCTTTCAAAATGTTCCCTCTGATTAATATTTCACTTGGCCATTCAGTTTTTCTCTCTTATTCCACAGCCTCCCCCTTCAGATTTCTGGTTTAGAAGGTTATAAATGATATTTTTTGGTTTAGTTACATCTTCTCTATCTCTAGTGGTTTCTGGAGTGGTTTACCTTCATATCATAGGTACATGAAAGGAAATATTAGGCAATGTTGACATATAATCATTCTAAACAATATGTATTGTTCTTTCTTTTCTCTTTTATTTGTTCTCCATCACTTCATAGGAGTCTCCCTGCATTTCTTTGAATTTTTCATATTTAGCATTTCCTGTGGCATAATTCCATTCATATGCTATTACTTTTTGAAACTTTTAAAGAGATGTTTTACTTATTTGTATGATTCTGTGTAGTTAGTACACATAAAAGTAATTTGTAGCAGACCTGACTAATATTAAAATGCTAAGTCATTTTGATTAATTGGGTATTGTATGAGTTTATGGTCTCTGTAGGTATTGGGGAGATGTCCCATAACACAGGAACAATTTGTATTTTCAATGTCTTCATATTTCCAAAGGGAGTAAAGAATGGAAGAAATCTAATGACATCTGAACTCTTAAAACTAGGTTTGATGCTGTAAGCTCTGAGCTATTGAACTGGATTTCAAAATCCAACAGTGCCATTCACAGCATAGATATCAAAGAATACAAGAAAATGAGAGACACCTTGGACATGAAGAAGAAACTGGAGGTAAAGTAAATAGTTTCTTATGAATAAAATATTTTGTAAAACTAGGCCTGCTGTTATCATGGAGGGCGATGATGGGAACTGAAAGCTACCATGGCATAATGGACTAATGAGCAAGTTTTAGAATGTTGTATTTAAATCTCAAATTTGATATTGTTATATTTAGCTTAAAATCCATGGTAGGAGAAATTGAACTCTTTCTCTTCTTTCCATTTGGTAGTGACATCTGAGCTGGACAAAAAGGGAATTTATGAGATGATTGAAACCATGATTAATTTTGTGCTCATCATTTATGAAGGAAATGCTTTCAGATCAGATTCTCTTTTCTGATATCACAAAATTAAGGAAATTTTCATGGTTGTAAAATGCAGGTGCTATAATAAACTGAAATTTTAGCTCATAAATCGTAACTTTAATAAGGAGTCTTTGAATTAGTGTCCATTGATACAGTAGAACTTCGAGATCATTTAGTCCAATCTCTAAATTTAAAGATGAGGAAACTGAGGATATGTAGGTTATTAACTCATCAAAGGTTACATGTAGAAACCTGGTTAGAGCGTGTAGTAACACTGTGGTGTTTCATATCTCTCACCTAGACATGTTGAAACAAACTTAGTCTCTGGGTTGGTTTATTCTCTCTATCCTGCTCTTGCACTGGTGGATCTAGGTTCCCAGACAAGGACCACACAGTTACACTAAACTTTTCTTGAGTCCCAAGGATAACCCTGTTGAGAGAATATATAGTTTCTCTACTCAGCAGTTTAACTTATGATCCCTCATTGATGGCTTTCTGGTTTATTCAAACCAGTCACTAAACATAATTCCATTTTGAAACCTTACATTTTTACATTACATTTTTAGAACTGAACATAATCATTTTCTTACAAATTAGGTAAAAGCAACATCAGCACATGTACAGGTATGTTATCAAATGGTTGACTAACAAAATTATATATTCACCGTGCACACATAAACATGCATGACGCTGGGGGAGAGTGAGGTATGCACTTAAGAGGATTTTGACAGGGAAGTGAATGAAGGAAGAAAACTAGTGCTTTTGAGTAACTCATAATTCAGGATTACTATCATTGATACCATTAGTCCATTAAGGAATGTCTTTACTTACAGCAAGCCTAATCTTTTCTAACTGGTTTTTTTTGTTGTCCTCACAGCTCTGCAGAAGAGCAGATCTTTTTGCCTCCTCTATTCAAACAAATGTTACCCTTAAGAGGACCTTTAACTTTCAGTCATCCTTAAGAGAACATTGGAAAAGTGCTAATCTCTTAATTTGAATATCAGTTCCCTTCCCAGAACTGAGAGTTGGCTAACTGCTTCAAAGAGAGCTCACTGCAAACAACTCTGAGCAAGGAGAAAAAAACCCCATAACCTGTCAATTCTTCAGTCATGAGGATTCTGCTTTGTAAGATAAAAGCTCAGCATTAGCAAAGCTGCTGCAAAATGCTTCCTTTTTTCTTCTTAAACCTCACAAACCAGAGGAGGCTGGAGAGGACCATTGGTACTCTGAAGGGGTTTACACTTTCAAGCTCTAGGTGGCGCTAAAGGGCAATAGCTGGAACTGCCATCTTTATTCAGCAAATCAAGAACTGGCCGTCAAAGCCTTTTTGTCAGTTGCTGCTAATTTTTTCTGTTGGCTTCAACAATGTTGTATTTTCAGCCCCTTGTTCTTTCTTCAGTCGACACTTGTCAGATTCCATCAGTCAGTGCCATTTAAGTTCCTACCGTGTAGAAGACAGTGTTATAAGCATTGGGGATATAAAGCAAGGCAGAGGAGGTTGTCAACTCACAAGGAGCTTACAGCCTAAAGGGGGAAGGCAACCTGGGGGTTGAAAATGATTCCAGACTTGTGAGGCTGAGTGAGGAGGAAGATAGTGATGCCCTTGTTAGGAAGGGTTTTGTCAGAAAGATGATGTGTTCTTGTTTCTGAATGTTGAGTTTGAGATTCCTGTGAGATATCCATTGGAAATATCTAATGGCATCTGGAGATGATAGACTGCATCGCAGGAAAGAGACAAAAGGGTGAGAACATAGATCTAGGGCTCATCTACATAGAGATTATAATTGAATCCATAAATGTGGAAGGAACTATACATAGGACCAATTGAGGGGTTTAATGTTATAGTGAATAAAGCACTGTACCTGGAATCAGGAAGACCTTGGTTCAGCTATCTCTTCAGACAATGAGTCAGAGGCCCTTTCTTATCCTCAGTTTCCTTATCTGTGAAGTAGGAATAATAATAATAACAGCAATAACACCTATTATTTGTACCTTATAAGGATGAATCAAATAAGGCAATTTGTAGAAAGTGTTTTAAAGTACTATATGCGCATCATTTGTTTTTTCTTTGTAAATTCTAATAGTTGTTAAAATCATTTTGAAAAGACTGTATATATTATTCTTTTCTTGTGATTGTATTTCTAGGTCTTAGAAAAAGAGCAAACTGAAAAAAGTTCCAAATTAAATGAATTAAACCACAGTGGGAAAAATCTTTTGGAGCAAATGGGAAAAGGTGAGGTCTGTTACATTTCTTTCTATTCCTTCGATGTCTTTGGCAATGTTAAACATATGCTAACATGACTATGAAATGATATACAAAGACACACACACATATGATATGTATATACACACAAACACTCACATATGTGTATATAGATAGGTGAATATATACATGTATACACACATACATACACACACGTAAGTCTAGAAGTTTTGTTTTTTTTGTCTTTTCAGCATCTGCCTTCTGTCTCTTGAGGTTATACATTCAAAAAAAATTTAACATACATATATATATGATAAATTTCTGTTATTTATATAACAGATATATATATATCTGGTGATATAGATATAATATATAAATATAAAATATTTATAATATAATATTATAATTATATATAAATATAAGAAATTTCTACTGACAAATCTTTGAAAATGAGACAGGTTTGTAAGAAGCCCATAAAGTTACTTTTTGCCTGATTTTGTTTCCATTAGTAACTGAAAAGCAGGCTTACATTCACATTGGCTTTGCAGTGGTTTGGGGGCAATAGATATTCCTATTTAACAATTTATAATGATGTTCAACAAGATGTAATCAAATTGAAATATTTATGTTTAAAATAGCCTCTGCTACTGATTTAGGGTAACTGAATAGATAGAAACAGGTTATCCTAATGAAAAGATGAAAAGTTCCATTTCACTTGAAACATTTATTAAGCACTTAATGTGTGCTATGTAAGTTCCCTGTATGGTCAAAACTATGGCACCACTTCCATCTGAAGGCAGCTCCTCCTGGAGGTATTCTTTTTCCGGTCTAAGCTGTTTGTTTTGGATAAAGTATGTTTTGGATAAACTTACTTGCTTGGCTAGCTCACTGCCTTTGTAGTATTTTTTTTCTTCCTAAGGACCTAGGGGGAATTCTGCTTGACTTGCTCCACTCTTAGCTTAGATTTTACAGGAAATTTCTTTTTCATTTTCAATTTGTCTTTTTGAGCTTTGGTGAAAATGACATCAGACACATGCACAAATATACATCTCCATCTCTGTCTCTGTCTCTCCACTCTCCACCCCTTTAAGAACTCCGCCTTTGTTTCTATTATGTGACTATTATCGTTCCACAAATCTGTTGGAAGTTGGAATGTGGAGGGAGTCCCAGGGCATGATGTAATGATGTAGTGATGACCCCCTGATTTCCTTTACTCCTTAACTTTAACTGCTTTTCAGTGTTGGGAACCAAAGAAACTTTTATTTGAGCTTCATTCCCCACAATGTCCTCACTACTATGATTTTGATGCACTGCAACCTTGTGAACTGGAAAGGGTGCTGCTGGAGATGCAATTAGAGGATCTGAGTTAGAGTCCCAGATTGCTATTTAATACTCATGTGACCTTAAAAAAGTCACTTTACCCTTTATGGGCTAAACTTTCCTCAACTATAAAATGAGGAGGATTGGTTTAGATGAGATGTTAAACATGTGGCCAGCCCCATTTGGTCCACAGTACTCCTGATGGGCTGAACCAGATTAAAATGGGAAATAATTAATAAAATAAAAGTACAGTAGAACATAGATTATGTTAATATGTAGTTTCTTAAATCAATATGTGACCTGCAGGTATCCTTATGTATTATGTAGTATAGTGGCTCCTGTTCCTAATTGTGTTTGAAACCACTGCTTTGGCAGTCTGGTGAAGCCATTATCAGGGTATTTTTGAATGAATATATATATATTTTGAATGAATATAACAGATAAGATTACAAAGGAAATCAATTATGTTGAAACACAGTTATCACATTTTTAAAAAAATTTGTGGACCTTCGATTATGGACCCCTGGATTAGATGAACTCTGACCAGCACTAAATTTGTGGTCCTTTAATCCTATTTTTTGGCATCAGTAGGGATATTGCTTATTCTGGTATAAAAATAGAATCTAAATAAAGCTATCATTATGGTGAATGGTTTTTGTATAAATGTGTACTTCTGAAACATTGGTAATTAATGTAGATGAAGATAAAGTTTAGCTTCAGTTTGGTCAAAATCAAGTTAGCTAAAGATCTCTTGCTGCTTTGTTCTTCCAGAAGTATTGGAGAAAACTCCTTGGTTTGGTTGATGAGGGCATTTTTTTTTCCTCCAAGAGACCTCTAGTAACAGGTCATGAATATGTGTTCTGTGAATAGACACAATTTTGCTTTAAAAATTGAAGCTCATTATATCTGGCAAATGTCATGAGTTTTATATTGCCTCTTTGGGTATATTTTTATTATGTCATAAAATTTGATAGTACTATATTTTTAAAATATCATTCTATATGTCTCATAAGGATATCATACCAATGAAAAGATCTTTCATTATTGGGGTTTTTGTGTTTTAGATAGGCATGTCCTGTAATACAAGGTCATTAACTATTTGAGTAATTACTAATTTTATTTTTTGTACAAATAATGTTTTAGTTGTTACTGATAACCATTCACAGAGGGAGTTTAGTATATGGAACACATGACTTCTGAGAACATAATGTTGAATTTAAAAAATAAACAAAACTCTACCGAGTTAAGAAGAGCCATCTATAATTTTGTTTCTAAATTATTAGTCCTCCTTTGATGGTCATTGATATCATTTGTTGGTGTGGATGGGAAGGGTGAGTGAGGGGAGATGTGGCTATTGAAATAGGAGAACTTTGTTAAATTAAGGTCAACTCACCCCCTTCGAATTTATGAGTATGTTGGAGAAAATGCCAGTTTAATCACATGAGTATATTATATATACTATATATACACACACACTATAACGTTTATTTTGCTCTATCTTCAATTAATTTTAGCAAACACTTAGGTAACGGTCATGTATGGGTAAAAGACATAGTGCTAGGTTCTGGGGGATACAAAAAAAAATGAAACAGCCTCTTACCTTCAAAGAACTTAGTTCCTCCTGAGGGGATGTAGCATATACAGAGACTAATTAGTACAAAATTGATATAAAGTAGCAAAATTGTGACTTCAAGGGAGAGAGCATTAATAAATGGAGGTGATTAGAAAAGTTGTTGGATGAGAGGTTTTATCTGAACTGTGCTTATAATCTAGTGATTCTGTGGTATAGAGGTGAGGTCTGCAGAGTGGGCATTGTAGTCGTGGTAAGTCACCTGTGAAAAGACAGACAAGTTAACTAACATTTAGATAATGCTAACCATATGCCAGCTAGGTGCACAGTGGATGGAGCCCCTGGAATCAGAATGGCTCATCTTAGTATAATAAAGTGAATATAGTATTCATGTGGCACCTCTAGCTTTGAGAGTTTCTATCTTTTCTTGGCAGCGAGATGGCTTAGAGAATAGAAGTCTGGGCCTGGACTCTGGAAGACCTGAGTTCAAATTTGGTCACAGATGCAAACTGTGTGTCCTTGAGCAAATTACTTAACCCTGTTTGACTCTGTTTCCTTATCTGTCACGTGATTTGGAAAAGGAAATGGCAAACCACTCCAGTATCTTTGCCAAGAAAACCCCAAATGGAGTCATGAACAGTTGGACAGAACTCAAAAATGACTGAACAACAGCAAAACTATATGCCAGGCACTGTACTAAGCGTTTTACAATGATTAACTCATTTGATCTTCACCAACAACTCAGGAAGATTTTACAGTTGAGGATATCTAAACAAACAGAGCAGGTAACTTGCCTAGGCTCACACAGTTAGTCAATATCTGGGGCTGGATTTGAACTTGTCTTCCTGACACTGGGGCCAATGCTTTATCCACTGTCCTGCCTAGTTGCCCCTAGTTGAGGTTGGGTTGAGATTTGCAACGTTGAATGGAATATTTACATCAATGAGATTATGGATGTTCCCGGTTCATTTTATATTTTTGAGTATGCCTGAAATAAAAGTGATATGTCTATAAGTATATAACTGATGTACCTTTATCCATAACTTGATTGGAGATGAAACTGCCAACAATGTTCATTTGGCTATTTCTCACTATTCTGATAAAATGTTGGTTATGGAAGTTTGGTGAAAGTTATTCACAAGGTTTGTAGATTATTTGATTTTGTAAATCTTTGCTTTTACTGATCACCTTAGTACAGATAATTGAACTTGAATAGTAGCTACTTGAAATGTAAGATCATGATTTTTCTGAGTCTCTCACCCCCCCCCATATACGTACATACATAAACATGTATACCCATATACATACATACATACACACATGTACTTGTAGGGCATATGACTTAAGATAGTATGGCATGTTAAATCCATACTGTCTTCAAATCATGTGCCTTTATGTAATGTGTTATTTCAGATATTCAGTGGGTACAGTTATGTAGAAAGGAAAATGCACATTCTAAAGGGTGTCAATGACTTTTTATTGGGCACATTACGTTTTGTCTTCTTTTTAAACAACTTATTTTCCTCCGCAGTATTTATTCATGAGTGTACAATGCAGAATTGTCCATCCACCTATGTTGATGAACAGTGTACTGCTTCATGCCACTCCCCTGAAAATGCTTGATGTCCTTAGAGCATAGTGACTTCTTTTTAATTTAGTATATACACACTTTTCATCATAATTTCTGAAAGGATCTCAGCCTTCAAAGTCACAATGAAACAGATTTTCATGCTTGGTGGCTTAATTTTTTTGAAATACACACTACCGGTATATGAAGTACTATTTTCAGTTAGCCTATAGATTTAGGATATTCTCTCTTAATGGGCAGTCTTAAATGATACTGATGATGGTGATCACTCAGCAAACTTTTAGCAAGCACCTATTATGTGCCTAGCACTGTGGGGATACTGAGGTATATACAAGATAGATAGGAAATAATATGGTGAAGGCACTAAAATTAAGACCTCTAGTTGGACTTGCAGTTCGGAGACCAGAGTGTCAATCCTTGCTTGGCTCCTAGGGAGTCAGCATGGTAGAATGGACTGGGAATCTTTTGTATACGGTCCTGGGCAAGTTACTTTGTCTCTGAGCATAGTTTGTAAAATGAGGATAGAAATAATATTTCCCTCTCCAGATTACTGTGACAATCAAATTAGATGACATAACCAAAATGTTTTATAAGCTTTAATTGTTATTATTGCTTAGCTCGGTCACCTTAAGGGCAGCTAGGTGACACAGTGGATGGAGCACTGAGCCCAACTCATTAAGACCTGAGTTCAAATATAGCCTCTGATGCTTCCTAACTCACTCACTGTGTGACCTTGGACAAGTCACTTAACTTCTGTTTGTCTTAATTTCCTCATCAGTAAAATGGGGAGAAGAGTAGTTCTCACCTCCCGGGATGGTTGGGTGCATTCACTGAGATCTTTTTGAAGATCTTTGCACAGTATCTAGCACATAATCAGTGCTATATAAATGCTAGCTGCTGCTATTACTAGTGTTGCTGCTGCTGCTGCTGCTCCTCCTCCTCCTCCTCTTCCTCTTCCTACTCTCCTCCTCCTTCAAAAAAACCACTCATCTCTCAAATTTATGGCCTTGCCTGGATGGCATATATGATCCTTTCTGACTGAGATTCCTTGATCATGTGGTGAATGAACGAGTGACAAGAAATTTATTAAATTCTTGGGTGTTATGCACTGAGGATACAAATATCAAAAGCAAGATACTCCCTTGCCAACAAGGAGCTTACAGACTAATAGGGAATGAAAAGTCATTTAAGTATGTGGTAGCCAAGGAGAGGTGGTTTTGTTTGTTTGTTTGTTTGTTTGTTTTTGATTTTGGTTGGGAAAGTAATAGGGATGGTGATTAGCATCATGGGGAACCTCCTTGACATTTATTTTCAGGAGTATTGGTATTTAATTACTTTGTGTAGTGTTATTAATTTAATTACTTTGTGATAGAGAAGAAAGAGAGGTAGATAATTGTGTAGATAATTTAAAATTTGATAGTATGTAATATTAATATTTGGTCATGTTTTACCTATATCTAATTTATATATATATTTGTGGAACCTTGAAGCTTTTATATTCGATAGCCAGAACATTGTATAATTTTGTCTTTCTATGACATGAGGTTTTTTTTTTCTTGAAATATTTGACTTTGGTAAAAAGTTTAAAAATGTTCTTTAAACATTCTTAACCATATTTTTTTTTTTTAAACCAGCCTTTCCACCTATATATTCTTAGTGTTAAGATCAGCTTTTTGCTCTGATTTTCATTTTGTCAAAGTTTTAAAAAACATTTGAAGACAAGTTTGGTGATGCAATAATACTATGCTTTGCTTGTTTTTTAAAAAAAATTATTGTAGAAGGACTTTCCACAGATGATGTAAAGAATGTCTTGGAGAAGGTCCTATCAGAATGGAAAGATGTGGCATGGAAATTGGAAGATGTTTCAAGAAAAATTCAACTTCAAGAAGATATAAATGCATACTTTAAAGATTTGGATGAGCTTGAAAAGGCTGTCAAGGAAAAGGAAGAATGGGTGAAAAACTCTACCTTTTCAGACACTACTCAGCAGTATGGTCCAGGTCTGAAGGATTCATGCCAGGTAGATAGAGCTTATTTTGCCTAATAGATGCATTCTGTAGTCAGTCCTAATTTTCATTGAGCTGTTTACTTTTATATTTAATAAATATTTATATTAATAACATATTAATATTAATATATTTAATATGAGTGTAAGCCATAGTTTTATTCTTTTACCTCTTTTCCCATTATATGTTTGTGTTTCCATTCCATAGTGGGAACTAACACATCTGCTTAGTCTTGGCCCTCAAATTGAAATGATGAGTTCCAGCTGTATGGATCTTATGTCTCAGCCTTCTGCTCCAAGTTTCATTCAGAAGAGTCTGGAGAGCTTTATAGATCACTACAAATCTGCGCAGCAGAATTTGGAGGAATGTCAGCGGCAGTTGGAGAAAGGTAAATCATTCTGTCCTTTGTCCTTTTTTCATTTTTTATCTACAGTTTGCTTTCGTGGTTTAGCAGCCTTTGTGTCTTTGGTCTTGTTCTCATTATTAATCTACTCTAGGGCCACCTTCTGTGTAGAAGACATCATACTTCCTGGAAATTTTCCCTTCCCCCATCCCCTCTCAGGATGTGTTTCTTTGTGCCGATCATTGGTGTTGATCTTAATGCCTGATTTAGGAATTAGGGTAATTCAGATAATTCTGTGTGAAGATAAAGTTATGGTAACAGATATTTTTTTAAAGAGTTCTTAAGAAATCTTTTATCTTTATTGGCAAAGAATTTTGAGTTTAATTAACATTACTGAAATAATTATTAGGGAATTTTGATCATCTGGTATCTGCCACCAGACTCTTTTTTTGATAATGATGGAGTTTTTTTTTTAACTATTGATATCTTTGTATATCAGCATTAATCCATGTTTTTTAGTTTCTTAAAACTTTAAATTTTTCACTCAACAATCAGAATCTAAACTCTGGGTTTATGCCTATTAGTTTTGGCCTTGAATACATCTTATTTGTCCTACTGGTTGGTTGATATGCAAACTTGAGGTTTCCCCTGGGACTAAATCCTATTTGATTCTCCTCTTAAAAAGCAAATAAAAATAAAATAAACATAAAAAAAAGTAAAAATCAACTCATATGCAGGCATGTCAGAGAGCAGACACAACACTGAAAACAGGCTAGGTTTTGTTTATTCCAGAAGAAAATGCAAAGACTTCTATCCAAGCCCCTAAATATTCAAGACACTTTTTCTTTCCTCAGTCAGCAAACATTTATTAAGCCCCTTCTGTGTGCTTGGCACCATGCTGTAAGCTGGAGATACAAAGAAAAACAAATAATCAGACTCATGCTCTCAGTCTAATGATTGAGACATATTAAAAACTCTGTATAAGTGAGGCATATATTGGATAAATTGGAGATAATCAATAGACAGAAGGCACTAGAATTAAAGAGTATTAGGAAAGGCTTCTTTCAGAAGGTGGAATTTTAGCAGGGACTTGAAAGAAGCCAGGGAAACCAAGAGGCTTAGATGACTAGTCTGACAAGATACACTGCCCACAAGAACCTATATATTCCCTCCATACTTAATTTGGTGTTGAAATTGTTTCAGCACTGAAAGCCAATCTGTCTTCTCTTGTTCTAGTTCTGTTTCACTCTGTCTCTTTCTCATTCCTTTAATTAAAAATTTATTTTCATTTTTGAATTCTTTTCCTCCTTCCTGATCCTCTCACAGCCATTGAGAAGGCAAGAAATACAGTATTCATTGTGTGTGTGTATAACTATATATATATATATATATATAGATATACACCCATTGTGTATATATATACATATATATGCATGCATATACCGTGTTTCCCCGATAATAAGACCTATCCCGAAAATAAGCCCTCCCCTTACTGTGTAAGATTCATCTAAAAATAAGCCCTCCCCCGAAAATAATCCCTATTGAGATTGCTACTGTAGTGAAGGTGATCCCCTGCGCTACACGCTACATTACGGTACCCTCTGTATGCACCGTCCCTCCCCCCCATGAAACGCACGCCGCGCTCCAAGCTGCATCCAATCAGAGCTGCAGCAGTGAGCGCGTCATCCTGTTCTTCCCCAGTGATTTGCTTATTGAATAAAGGTACATTTTTTTGTTCACATTTACCTGTTTATTAAAATTGCTGTCAATGTTCATTAAAATAAGCCCTCCCCTGAAAATAAGCCCTCTGGTGTTTTCTGTCCAAAAAAATAATAAGACAGTGTCTTATTATCGGGGAAACACGGTGTGTATATATATTTTTATGTGTGTGTGTAATCATGCAGAAACTTTCCATTTTTAACTATGTTTCAAAAACAAAAATATAAAGTGAAAGAAAATATACTATCTGCACTCAGTTCATCAGATCTCTCTGAAGATGTGTAACATTTTTATTCAAATCTTCTTTGGAATTGCTGTGGATTGTTGCATTGATCAGAATAGCTAAGTTGTTCACAGTTGATTATTTTTACAATATTTACGTATATTTTTCTTGTAGTTCTGCCACTTCACTTTGTATCAGTTCATATATATCTCTCCTGGTTTTTCTGAAGCCATCCTGTTAGTCATTTCTTATAGCATAACATGATTCCATCACGATTATGTGCCACAACTTGTTCAGTTATTTCCCAGTGGATGGACATCCCTTCATTTTCTGATTGTTTGCCACCACAAAAAGAGCTATTACAGATAATTTTGTACATTTATTTCTTTTCCCATTTTTCTTTTATTTCTTTGGGATGCAGACCTGGTAGTGCTGTTGCTTAGATCAAAGTCTATATACAATTTTATAGCCTTTTGGGCATAGTTCCAAAGTATTGATGAGGATATTTGGACCAGTTCACAACCCTGCCAGCAATATATTAGCATACCTCTTTTTCTAAATCCCTTCCAATATATGTCATTTTTGTTTTCTGTTATGTTAGTTAGCCAATCTGATAGGTGTGAGATGACACCTACGAATTTTTTTTTTTTTTTTTTTTTGCTGTTTGGAGGGAGGAGAGCAGGGTATTTGCCTAAGGTCACACAGCTAGTTTTGTGTTAAGTGTCTGAGGCTGGATTTGAACTTAGGTCCTGCTGACTCCAGGGTTGGTGCTGTATTCACTACTCCACCATTTGCCCCCACCTTAGAATTATTTTAATTCGCATGTCTCTAATTCTTAGAGATTTAGAGCTCTAGAATTCTCTAACCTAGCTTTTTAGGGCCAAACCCAAACTGTAGCCTAGAGAATCTATGCAATCAAACTTAGTCAGCCATGCTTAATATAGGACAATAGGCTAAGAAATAATTAGGACAAACCCAGGTACTTTAAAGGAGATATAATCATCATCAGGACAGAGACCTGTTCTTTAAGATGAAATACATTTTTACAAGGAAATCCCACATTTTGAGGCCATGGTTTCCAAACTTTATGTTGCCCCTTTTATACCAATACTCCAATCCCCCTCAAGAAGATGGAAAGGGGTAGGGATTTGTATTTTATTCAAATACACCCAAAGATTTTAATATAAATTTTTAATTTAAAAATATTGAACACATGATAAAGCAATGTATAAAGTAACAAATAATATTTTACTGCATCTACTATCATAAAATTAGAATTCGAAGGATTCTTGCAAGGTCATGTAGCCCCAAACCTGAGGTTTGAGGAAATGTACAGGTAGTAAATGTCAGAGCTGAGATGTGAACCCTGGTCATCAGACTTCAAATCCAGTATTATTTTCAATGGAACATGTACACTCATTCTCAAAATTTAAGGAGAAAATATGGAGCATGAGCAGCCCCTCTCATACTGTATTTTCCCTGGAAATGACTAGCTATCCAGGACCAGGGGTAGGGAAAAGCCTCTAGACTGTCATTCTGACCTCTAGTGGCAGACTCAAGCAGGGTTTTGGCTGCCTAGTTCTTCTGCCCTCTCCAAGCATTCTCTTCAATAGAGGGAAGGTACTAGATCTGAGGGGGATTGGGACAGCTAAGTGGTGCATTGGATAGTGCACAGGACCTGGAGTTAGGAAGATCTGAGCTTATATGTGGCCTCAGACACCCACTAGCTGTGTGATCTTTAACTAGTCGCTTAACCTCTGTAAATAATAGCTCTTAACCTCTTGCACTTGTTGTGGGGATAAAATGAGATAATATTTTCAAAGCACTTAGTAGATAGTACATATAGTAGCACATAGTAAGCTCTGTATAAATGGTTTTTATTGTTTATTATTATTGTTAACATGTTTGGTGTCTGCAAGCCTGGAACTGGGTGCTGGTTGATCTGGCACTGTAAAGGCTACTGGAGCTTTTTTTTTTTTTTAAAGGCTACTTCCCTTTAAATTGGGGAGTCTTCATGAGGTCCCATGTACACAGGGTAGCTGTTTTCACTTCATGGTAGGTTTAAGGGCATCTAATTGGTCTTAGAGCACGCTTCTCTCATGGTTGCCTTCTTATGGAGGGGTACCTGCCATTTCTCCATGTGGTTTTTTTTTCTCTAACAAGAGTAGCAGAAGGAGACAGGCTGGTCATGGATGGGTGTGTGTGTGTGTGTGTGTGTGTGTGTGTGTTTATTAGGTGAAGGAAAGTAAAAAAAAACATTCTCACTGTCAGTGTTGTGGTCTGCTATGCAAAGCTTGCTAATGGCATTATACCCTTCTGTTGCCTCTAGCCACTGTGGTCAAGTTCACTTTGCTAATCTCTCTTTTGTAGAGTTTGATTTGAATTTTGTTTTCATTGAGAAGAGTGGGTGTATTTATATTTTCGGTATGCTAAGAATATCCACTGATGTTTCTTTAAGATTTCCTTGCTTCACCCTTTCTTCCATCCTTTAATCATTAATGTTGGCTTTTAGGGAATTAATTTTGATGAGATGGAAGGAGTATCTATGTTGATGAGGTAAAAAATCCATTGAAGTACACAAGTTGTATAAAATTATCCTCAAGGGGTGATGTACTTCTCCCTAGATGTTTCCAGTGCAAACTTACGCTTTCCTAAGCTCTTACTGCTTCTTATACTTTAAAAGGAAGCTCCTTTGCACTCCCAAGTATTGTTGGTTCATTTTTTTTAAAAGAGAATTTTTAAGGCTAACATTAGATAGATATCATTATATGTTATTCTACACAATTGGCTCTCAAAATTGACTGGTAGTAATCAGGATTAAGGAATTTGAGAATGGCTCTTGCTGCTTTGTAGGTGACACTTTGTCCACATGACAGAGATCAATGGCAATTTTGGTAGATATTTGTACTTTTTTTGTGCTTTAAAGGTTGTAGTTTTATTATGAGTGGGAGGGAAGATAAAAGGGAAGTCTTAGACTAAAAGGAAATAAATCAGTACAAGTTCATCATTATTGAGATTTTTCATCATAATGAATGCAGAAAAGAAAGGTGAATTAACATTGGCTACCTCAACCACAATAGTCCTGAAATTATGATGTCAGGCTTTAAAGCAGTATGCATATTTTAAATTTATACACTGTGCTAGTTTTAGTTAGAATACTTCACATAGATAGTAAATATCTGCCTAGTCATTACAAAATGATATGAAAGAATACTGTCTTTCCAATATTTACTTAAACTAAGTTTTTCTAAAATACACAGATCTGAAGAGCCAGCCTGGAGATGACTACTTAGAGACACTGAAGACAGTGAAGGATATGTTAAATGAGTCAGAAAATAAGGCTCAGATTTCTTTGAATACCTTGAGTGACCTTTCAAAAGTTGAGAAGGCCCTGCAGGAAAAAATGGTAAGATTGTGTTAGGTCTTGAAAATCTTGTGTCCACTTTTGTTTTCTTAAATTATGAAATAATTTGAAATGCAATTTTTATGCTTTTTTTTTCATTTATTAGTCTTTTGACCTTTGGGCTTTTATATTTTTTTAGTTACCTTCTGAAGGGTAGGGTAGGACCTTAGTCACAAAGAGAAAATGAAAAAAAAAGTATTTTTTAATATAGCCACCATTAGCTTTATGCTATTTACTTAGTCTTTATTTTTTCAAAACATTAGTGCTCTTTTCAGGATTGTCTTAACAGAATTGGCATTAGGAAAGATCTGTCATTGTCACTTGCTAGTTTTGTGAATACAGGTCAAATAACATAACCTCTCTTACACTTGGTTACCTCATCTGTAAACTAGGGATAATACTTTTGTAGTGCTTTCCTTATAAAATTGTCTATCATCAAATGCAATAACAGGTGTTGGGTGTTTTGCAGTTTTTAAACTGTTAGATTATTATTAACCTTTATATGAGTATCCCTGAAGTCTTAGTGAAGCTTAAGCGTTAATAATTTCAGAAGTCTAAATTTTATGCAAATTTACAGAAAAGATTGGGAAGTTTAATGATAGGAATTTTTGACAGTTATCTTGCTTTGTGAATTTTGAATAAAAATTTTCACATTTTTTTTAAGCAATCGGGGTTAAGTAACTTGCTCAAGGTTACACGGCCAGTTATTTCTGGGTGTGGTGCTGAGTGTCTGAGCCTGGGATTCAATCTCCAGGTCATCCCAACACTGGAGCTGGTGCTCTTACTCGCTGAGCCACCTGGCCGCCCCTAAGCAATTGGAGTTAAGTAACTTGCTCAAGGTTACACGGCCAGGTGTTTCTGGGTGGGTGCTAAGTGTCTGAGCCTGGGATTTGATCTCCAGGTCGTTCTGACACTGGAGCCGGTGCTCTTACTCGCTGTGCTACCTGGCCACCCCAAAAATTTTCACATTTTAATTATCTGGATGATTCATTTTCTGGTGGCTCAAGAGAAGAATCCCTCTTCCTTGGCCACCTTGTCAACTGACCTATCTCCATTAGATTTTTTCTTGTTAAGTTGTTTCAAAACTGTTATATATGCATCAGAAAATTGTTCTTTGGATGATTTTAAGATTACAATCAATTATAAATATCTTTTCAATTACTGAACAGCAGTTAATGACATATTTTGCAAAGTTTAAAAAGCGACTATTGTGATGTGTGTATGCTCACGTGTACACACACACAATCACAGACTCACACACAGCATGAGGCAGCTAGGTGGTGCAGTGGATGCTCTAGTTCAAATTTGATGTGAGACGCTTCCTAGCTCTGTGACCCTGGACAAGTCACTTAACCTTTACCTGCATAAAATTGGAGAAGGAAATGACAAACCACTCCAGTATCTTTTCTAAGAAAACCCAATGGACACTTGGTCCATGATCTTCTGAAGAGTCAGACATGACTGAACAATTGAAGAACAATAACATTATAGCATAAGAAAGTGGTTATATTGAATTTTAATTTAAAATATCAATATCAACATTTATAAAACTTAAATATTCTTTCAATTTGTTTTTTTAAAAAATCAGTTTGAATTATTTATACTCTTCTCAAGTTTATAAAGCTTAAAGGTACACTAAGACTTTTGGGATACTTTGTATTTCTTCTTCCTTTTACAATCTACTTCTCAGATGTTCATTTTATATTTATTGGCTCAACATCCTTATATCCCACTCAGTTTTTAGTCCATTTTGGATTCCAGCCACATCACTGAATTGAAACTGCTCTTCCTAACATTGCCAATGATCTTTAAAGTTCTCATTCCAAGGGATTTTTCTTTATTCTAAGTTTAATTGTCTTGCTGGTATTTTTGGATAATGGTGACCATTTTTTCTCTCAAGATACTGTTTCCTCCATGACCTCCCTAGGCTCGTGACTTAGAACCAAAAGGGACCCCTGAAGTCATCTAGTCCAACTTTTTATATTACAAAAGAATAAACAGAGGTTGAGAGGTTAAGTAATTTGTTTAAAGTTATATGGATGATTAATTAGAAGTGCCATTTGAATTCTGAGTTTTTGATGAAAAATATGGCCTCTTACTCTTGCTCAATGTTGCATTGGTTCCTACCTTGACATTGTTCTCCTTCCAGTATGAGTACTCCCTCAGCGCCCTTTTCTGGATAATTATCTCCCTCCTACCCATTAAATGTGGCTATTCCCCAAGGCTCTGCCTTCCATTTCCTGGCGTCCCCCTGCAACCTTCTGCATAGTGATGTTGTTAGCTTCCACAAATTCAGTTATCATCTCTAAGCAGATAATTCCCAAATCCGTATAGCCAATCCTAATTTCTCTCCCAAAATCTAGTGCCATAATGCTGACTGCTTGCTTAATATCTGTACTTGCATGTCTCCTGTGTACCACAAATTGAACTCGAAAAAAACATAATCATCTTTTCTAGTAGGCCACATGTGGCCTCCTCCCCACTCTTGTACTAAACCATTCTGAAGGTTTCACAATCCTTACTATTAACCTCATTTATAATCAAAGAGTTCTCTTTGAATCCCCTTTCTCTGTCCCTTAGCCAATCTGTTCTTTTGCCATAACTTATTAATTTACCCTCTCCAACATTCTTTCATTTCCCTCAACTCTCAGAGCCACTACTCTGCTTCACACCTTATTCTTTTCTTTCCTGGAATTTTTCCATTTCCTCCTTTTTGGTCTCTCTCCTTCTAACTCTTCACCTGTACACTCTTTCTTTCACACAGCTACCAAATTTATGTCCCTGAAACACAGGTTTGACCATGTCACTTCTCTTTGTGAAAAATATTCATTGGTTCTCTGTTGCTTTTTAGAGAGGATAAAAACTTAGCTTGGCATACAGTATACACCATTTCTAGTTCAATGCCTTAACATCCCTCCTCATTTGAAGGCATTCCCATCTTTGCTTGTTTATCTTATAATCAGTAGTTTTCTTCAAGGTTCAGCTCTGATGTCTCTTCCAATGCAAAACCTCTGGTTTTTGGTTCTTTTTCCATCTTAAAATTCTTTATCTATGTACTTTTAAAAGGAAGATAAGCATGGGGACTGTTATTATTTTTGTCTTTTGATGCCTAACATGTAGCACTGCACTTTGGACACAGAAATTTGTTTTGCTAATTTTTTTTATTAGTGTGCCATTTCTTGGTTTTATTTTTTGACCAAATATGTAGAGAAAACCTACATTTTTGTTGCAATACATGTATAAAAACATAGGGCAACAAATAATCAGAATTTTTAATTCTATTTTTAGGCTCTTGAAGAAATACTTGAAGATCAGAAGCCATCATTGGATAAACTGTCAGAAGAAACAAAGACTCTGGAGCGATGTTTACCTCATGATATAAAAAATAAATACCAGCAAGAATTTGAGAATGTTCAAGAAAAGTGGAATAGGCTAAAGGCCAGCATCTCCAGAGATATTCACCTGCTGGAAGAAATTATTCCACAACTTAGAGTGTTTGAGGTAAATATAAGCTTTGTTAGGCATTTAAGCTCAGTTGTAGTGTAAAATAGCAATTAAATGTGTAAAGCTTTTACTACTCAGTACTTGGCTTTAGTTCCTGTCACCATCATAGTTATGCACTTAAAACTAGATCCACAACTTGCTTGCTAAATATGTCATTTACTTAGCAAAAAAAAAAAAATGCCGCCACATTATTCTTTTGCCTTCTTGGAAAGATTCTGTGGAGAAAGTGAACTTTGAGATGTACATTAGAGATTTTGAGCAAAAATAGATAAAGGCTGGTTGTATTGTGATGAGGGATTGTGTGGAAGATCTCAAGATCAGTTAAGTAATGAATGTATAGTACAGGTAACAGTTTAACTTGACTAGAATAAGAGAAGTGGCAACTTACTTGGAATAGTGGAAGTTCCTTCCTTCCTTTCTTCCTTCCTTCCTGATGGGGAAGGTGGGGCAATTGGGGTTAAGTGACTTGCCCAAGGTCACATGGCTAATTTTTTTGTGTTAAGTGTCTGAGGCTGGATTTGAACTCAAATCCTGCTGACTCCAGAGCCAGTGCTCTATTCACTGCTCCACCATACCTCCCAAATAGGTGAAGTTTCCACAGTGTTAGTAAGAGAAGTGAGGCATCTGTCCAGAAGCATTATGAAGCACCTACATGTGATACAGGTGGGCACTAGGCATTTAAAGTTAAAATGAAACAATTTCAGAGCTAGGGAGTTTACATTCTCTAATAAGGCAGGGCTCTAGGATGGATTGTATACAGGCATGACAACTGGAAAGAAGGGAACCAATGTTGTCATGGAAAGGATAACAGTATAATTATATTGGTGACTATAGAAAAGGAAATTTAAGATACAGGCAGGGAGGCCATAGTTGTAAGTGTTAGAACTTTCTGGGGCATTGGAGATATTTGGTTCAACTTCCATTTGTGCAAGTGAGGAAACTGAAGCCTTGAGGGATGGAGTGATTTACCCAGAGTCCCACAAGGAGCATCAGAGTTGACATTTGAAAACAAGTTCTCTGCCTTCTGAATCTGCGATCTTTTCTCTGTACTGTGGTGACAAGGTTTGAAATGATCAGGAAATAGATGAGACAAGCAGCATTGGTTTCAAGAATAATGGGATAGATATTGGAAAGGATAAAATTGTCATTATTTATTGACTAATGGAATGTGTGTAAAGCAAAGTCTGGCTAGTAGCCAGAAGGGTGGTGGTTGTATTTGATTCAGTGGACTCTGGAGGAATAATTAAGTGCTTTCTTCTTGGCTCTGCAAATTTTAATTTTTGAGGGTTTTGCCATCAATTAGGAGAGGCAAACAGTAGTATGGAAGTGAGGTCAGAAGTGGATAGGCAGATTTATCAGACCACCTCAAACGTGGTATATAAAATGGTAAGACTGCTTTCATAACCCAGATTTGATCCCCAAAAGAATCTGTGTAAAAGCAAGGAGAACATTTAGGCATGCTGCTGAAGGGCTTGAGACAGTATTAATCAATGTTATTTTTATACTGAAGTGAGAGCACTTGGTGAGATTAAGGGTGGCAGCCATCTTTAGGTCCAGTGGGAAAACCTGAGAAAGATGAGAAAATAAATGACCATTACACTCAGAAAAGTCTTGGAGATCTTTAAGCTGATACTTTCTTTTGAGGGCCTAGAATGAAAGCCAGATTGCAAGAATACACACTAAATGGGATGACATAAAGCTTAGTTCTTAGCTGAAATCTCATTGAGATAGAGTGTCATACTATGGAGACCAGCTCTGTTCATCTCTAGGCAGTGAGGTTCTACTACCTTGGTGTGAAATTTTTCTGTCAAGCATTATGTCATCAGTTGAACTGCTTTTCAGCTTAAAAAACTGATTACTTCTACTTCTCTTTTCTCTTTAGCTTCTAAAACTGCTTTTTTGGAACCAAGTTTAGCATTATGTGCTTACCTCATTTAAATAATGAGATCTACTTTTGTTTCTAAATTTGGGTTTGAACTTAGTGTTTTCTGATGGTTACCTTTGTTAAAGTTGAGATTTAGTTAGTTCAAGAAAGGAAATCTCTAGAGAATTGGGTAAATGTAACATATCCTGAAGGCACAATTGACTGTTAGATATTAATTTCACATCACCATAATAAATAATGGCATTAAAGATAGTTGTGCACAAATATCAAATGAGTATACAAGAAAATGGTGATATTGAGCTAGATCATTGGTATGGATTGTTTCTAATCTAGTGAATCTAGTAGCCATTCTAAGTAGATAATAATAATAATAGCTAATATATACATTGTGCTTAATATGTGCTAGACACTGTGCTAAATGTTTCTAATTATTATCTAATTTGATCTGTTTTATAATGGCCCTGGAGAAAGGTGCTATTTTCACCTCCATTTAACAGATGAGGAAACTGAGGCAAGTACAGGGTAAATGACTTGTCCAGGGTCACCTAGCTAGGAAATATCTGAGGCTGGATTTGAACTCAGATCTTCCTGACTCCATGCTCAGAGTTCTGTCCCTGGCACATGCTAAATACTAGTATTATTTCAACTTTGTAGAATAACCCTTGAAAAACATGGGATTGGACATTTAGGTCCAGTCATCATTTTGTTCTTTTTCATATTTAGGATGGGGAGGTATATCCTTTGCCTCCTTGTCCTTAATAACTACATATTTTAATGATGTCGGATCATATAACTGCTTCTGAATCATAAAATCATACCTTTTCTTTTTAAGTGGGGCCTTGGTTTAGATTTTTCTAATAGGATTGTGCATTTTCTCCTTCCTTTTTTACTTTTAGAGGGTTTGTCCCTATTCTAGTTTCTAATACTTTCCTTGGCATATTTAAAAATTGTCATTGAAAAACATTATCTGTAGTAATCTTCTTACTCCATTGCTATAAATATTTAATTTCGGATTTGGTTATTTTTATTTACCTTGGATCATCTTTTCCCAAATTATTTAATGTCTGTTTGGTAATTGAATTATATAGTACAGCATAATTTAGATTTGATACTATTGTATGGTACTTAATTCCTTAAATGAAGAACCTGAGCCATGAACAGTACCACCATCTAAACTACAATCATGGTGAAGAGTCAGTGCATATTTTAAAGGTAATGAATGTGGTTTTTTTTTTTTTTTAAGCAATTGGGGTTAAGTAACTTGCTCAAGGTTACACGGCCAGTTATTTCTGGGTGTGGTGCTAAGTATCTTACTCACTGAGCCACCTGGCCGCCCCATGAATGTGTTTTATGGAAATGCTGGTATGCTCCAAGACTTATTTTTTAAGTATATTTTAAAGAATTGATACTGCCATAGCATGATAGAAAGTTTACTGTCAATAGCTCTCCTTTTTTATTATGGACATTTCTTTTCATCATATTCTTTTTGCAGTCAATGAATACTATAAAACAGTGCAGGAAAAAATGACCACTTCCATCACTGCTCTAAGAACTCCACACTGTGGTTTCACTTGTCAGATCCGCCAATGGCCTAGTTTAGCAGTTGGCTGCACAAACCAGAATCAAAAGTTATAGAAATTCCAGCAGATGGGGGAGGAGCAAAAGAAATGCCAGGAATTTAACCTCAAATTATCCCAGGGAGGGAGTTGGATCAAAATAAATACTACTTTATTTGGACTTCTGAATTAGTTTCTGTTTAGATGACAAAAATTGGTTTGACAATACAATGTTGGATATCTCTGCTGAATCTTTGAAGAGTTGATTAGAGTTCTCAAATGGACAAAGTACCTATCCCTTGAAATCTCTTGTCTGTATTGGTGTCATTTATTACCTTAAGAACCAACCTCCAAGATTTTCCCTCTTTTGCTCAGATTGCTGTGGGTTTTAGGTATAGCATTTTTTCAAAAAATATTTTACATTGTTACATTTTAGTTTTATATCATCTATATTTGTATATACATACTAGTCTCTTTTCCTTGGCCCATCTGCCATTCACCATAACAAAGATTAAAAAGAAAGAAGAAAAAAAAAAGGTAGTTGAACAAAGTCAGTTCACACCCTAACACGTCTGGTGGTTTATTTAACGTTTCACACCTTTGTACCCTACCTCTGCAAAGATGGGACGTAGGTACATTTTTCTCAGTTATTTTGGGCCATGTTTGGAGATTACAATTTCCTGACCTTGTTTGTTAGTTTTTTGTTTTTGGTTCTTTACATTTACATTGTTATACTTGTTTTATCTTAAGAATTTTTTTTTTGGCAGTAATTTAATATTGCTATTTTAGAGAGGACTAAAATACAAATTGAAGTATAAATAGAGTAGGGAAAACCCTCATACTATCAGGTGGCCTAGGCGACAGTTTATATTTACATGAGTATTAAAAAAAATATTTTAAAAACCCCATAACATTTATTTTGTCCTTTTCACGTTCCAATCTCAACTCCTTTGTGCTAGAAAGTTACTCAGATTTGCCTTAATTTTCAGTTCCCTTTTAGAGAATTGCCCAGCAAGCTTCAGCTTTTACTTATGGATTAACTAAATAACAGATATGCTAGAGAGCAGAAGAAACTTTAGAAATAGAAGTTCTATGTGATTCTGGAGGAGTAATCCTTTCTGCTTCTCAGATTCACAGGCAGGTTGTTGGAAAGTATGAAGAAACATAAAAATCTTCATGATATTATTTCTGGCTATGCTTTAGCTGGTCAAGTCAGAAACAAAGAAAAACTTCATAACTCACAGCATTGCTTTCATTTTAAGATGCGAGCCTATGAAGAAGTCCATCTGTTTATATGACCAAAAAAAGTTTTTTTGTTGGTTGAATTGAGTCAAATATCTACCTAACATTTTCCCTTCTATGTAAGAGTTACTAAATGGGGAAAAAGTATCATTTGTAGGTTTCCATGTTCAGGAACAACAGTGTTAACAGGGCACTGACTTTGGACACAGCTTCAAATCAGGCTCATTTTCTAATAACATGTCAGAAGTCTCTTTCCCACTCATTTGTTTGCTAATATAAATAATGACTTGAATGAAGGCAAAGAACCCTTTTAAAATTTGCAAGTGATACTAAATTGGGAAGAAAAATGTAAGGAATCAGAATCTAAAATGAACTTGACAACCATCATAATTATTTTCACTAAATCAATTGTATGACTAAAGGATAAGGAGAGTCTTTATATGTGAGGAATCTATGACTAAAAAAAACAGAGGGAGGAGGGGAAGGTTCTTGCCTACAGTCTTCATATGAGTCTATATTTTCAAGGAGATAATAAACAAGCTAATGCTGCCTTAAGTTGATTTGTATAAATATTTCTAGATCCCAAGAAACAGTAGTTCAAATGTACTTTTTAGCTGACTGGCTGGAACATTGGGTTAATTCTTTTGCACCACATTTTAAGGGTGCTACTGACAAAAATGAAGTATGTTTATCTGATTTATTAATATCTGTATGAAAAATTCTTCAAATGACTTATTGTTACAGAAGTGCAAATAAAAGCTACTCTGAGATTCCATCGCATACCTATCAGATTGGTTAAGTTGACCAACAAGAAAAATGACATGAAAGGAGGGGGTTGTGGCAAAACAGGTATATTAATGCATTGTTGGTGGACCTATGAAATGGTTCAGACCTTCTGGAAAACAAATTGGAATTATACCTAAAAAGTTATTATACCATTTGACCCAGCAATATCATTCCTCTGCTTGTATCCAGAAGAGCTTGAAAAAAAGAGGGAAAAGATCTGTGTGTACAAAAATATATTAAACTATTTTTTGTGGTGACAAAGAACTGGAACCAAGGCAGTGCCCATCAACTCAAGAATAAATGAACAAATTATGACATGAATCAAATGAAATGCTTTTATGTTGGAAGAAATGATGGGAGGATAGCTTCAGGGGAATCCTGGAAGTCTTGTATGAACTAACCACAGTGAAATGGGTAGAACCAGAGTAACAATTTATACAGTAGCATCAGCATTAAAAGAAAGGTAAACAATTTCAAAAGATTTAAGTACTCTGATCAACACAAAAACCAATCATAATAATATTAATAGCAGAAGACTTTAAGCTGTGGGAACTTATTATACACTCTACACTACCTGAAAGACAAGTGATGAATTCAGGCTGTAAATTGAGAGAGATATTTTTTCAATATGACTATTGCAGGGTTTTGTTTTTCTTAACTTCATATTTGTTACAAGTATTTTGTTTTTTCTTTTTTTCCTGAGTGAGTTGGAGACAGTTTGGAGGAAGAGAAAACAAATTTTTGTTAATTGAAAACAACAAAAAATGTACAGAAATTAACCGTGATTATGAAGAACTTGGAAAACATATCATATGAAGAATAGTGAAAAGAACTGGGAAGAGCTAGATTTCGGGAGACAAGCCTGAGGGATTCGTAGTTGTTCTTAAAAGGTCTTTCCTTTAGAGATATTTATAAACTCCTTTTCTTCTACGTTCCTGAAATCATAGATTGTATAAGTATATGAACAAACAGTTCTCAAGGGAAGAATTCCCTGTTTATATATAGCCATATGAAAAAAAAGCTCCAAGTCACTACTAATTAGAAAAATGCAAATTAAAGCAATGTTGAGATTTTATCTTACACTTATCAAAGTAACAAATATGACAAAAAAGGAAATGATAAATGGCAATGGGACTGTGGGAAAACAGGCGCACTGATGCATCTGTGAGTGGGTACACCCATTCTGGAAAACAATTTGGAATTATACACAGAAATTACTAAGTGGTTCATGCCCTTTGATTCAGGTATATATCTGCTAGACCTATAACCAAAAGAGATTAAAGAAAGAAGAAAAGTTCCTATACATACAAAAATGTTTAAAGCAACTATTTTTTTATGCCAAAAAATTGGAAACTAAAAATTGAGGAATCACAGCATAAGTTTTTTGTGGCATATGAATGTCATGGATTATTGTTGTGCTGTAAGAAATGAAGAAACAGATGGTTTTAAAAGATGTGGAAAGGTTTGATGTACTAATGTGAATCAAATGAGCAGAACTAGAAAAATCTTTTGAATCATAATATCAGTATTTTTAAAATGGACAATTTTGAAGAATTTTATAAACTGATAAAGAATGAAATGAGCAGAGCCAGGAAAATAATTTATGCAGTAACATCATAAAAAAGAAGAAGACAAGAAATGTGTTCAATACAATAACCATTCATTATTCCAGATGACCAGTGATGAAATGTGTTATCCATTATGGAAGGATGATGGATTTGGGGTGTGATATTAGAAATATATTTTTATGTGTGACCATTGAGGGAATTTGTTTTACTTGACTATGCATATTTATTACAAGAAATTTGTTTTTCTCTGTTTTATTTTTTTATGATATTGAGGGGGTGGGAGAGAATATAGATTTTTTAAAAATATAGGATTGAGGGGTACTATAGATGTGAAATATTGCATTCATTTTTTACATGAGGTCATTGTATTTTTCATTTTGCTTAACTGTTTTACTTTGTTACAAGATGCCTCATAAAATGGTAATAATCTGAAAATGTAAATAATGTAAAAATAGAACACATCAATAATGCTCAAAATATATGTAACGAGCCAAAATTAAAGAAATAAATTACAGATCAGTGTAAGGAAAATATTTTTAAGCATTAGTTCTGTCCAACAATTGAATGAGCTATGTTGTGACATTAAATTACCTGTCTTTGAAAATATTTGAGTAAAAACTATATGATCATATATCAGGGATGGTATATATATATATATATATATATATATATATATATATAGAGAGAGAGAGAGAGAGAGAGAGAGAGAGAGAGGTTGGACTAATATCTTTCAGGGTCTTCCTTCTTTGTCTTTGTGTGACTGTATATTTTAAATTCATTATTCTTCTACAAGCAGAAAACATTCTGTTTAGGCTGTCAAACACATATATTTAAATTCTAGGAGCATATTCTGGAAGGAAGTCTGGGGTTATGGTTCTTAAAGATGCTGGGAAGTAAAATACCAAAATTTAAATTAAATTAAAATTCAAAATGTTTCAGCATTACCTGTTTGACTGCTTTAATTTCTGAGAAATGATTTCCTTTGGGATCATCTCAGAGTATTTATTAGCTTTAAATTTATGCTGCATATATTTTGATATGTACTTCTCTTCCCCCTTATAATATAGTCTCCTTGGGAAAAGGGATTGTTTCCGTCTTTGTTCTTGTATTCCCAATGCCCAGCACAGTATGTAACACTTATTGAATATTTGTTATTTCATTGATTTATTGACAAATTGATGCTTTTTTTTTTTTTGGTAATCTGAATGTTGCTTATTCAATTCCTTCCTTCCTACCAATAACCAAGAAAAGGTGCTAAACAGTATTTATTTAATTTTCATTCCAGTCTTTGATAGACAGTTTATGGAAAACAGGCAAAAAATATCTCTATAATACTTTGCCTCAAATTAAATATCAAAATAAAAAAGATATAGCTGACAGCCTAGGATGCCATTAAAAAAAAACTGAGACTTTCATAGATATAAGTACCTAAGTACTTACATTTATAAAGTGAGTTTTTAATAACATAGGTTTTAATTTTACTAATGTATATTCAGCTGATAGTAGTTTATAATTTGGGGAATAAAATGCATTATTTCTGGGGGCATCAGAAGAGCTTGTTCATGAATGGATAAAATTATTCTGTGGAGGATAATTTATAAAAGGAAGCAAGAACATGATGGAAGTGATACTACTAAAGTTTTCTAAAGTTTCTCTGTTCAACATCAATTGGTCTTGAGATGTAGGAGTTTGTTTGCCTCTTATTGATATCTCCTTTTCATTACTGTGTTCGATTTAGGCTGATTCTAAAGTCATTGAGAAGTGGGTGAATGGTGTGAAAGACTTCTTAATGACAGAGCAAGCCGTCCAAGGAGATGCTGAAGGACTTCAAAGACAACTCGACCAATGCAATGTGAGTTTTGCTGATCTTAGAAGCCTAGTGTAATAAATAGTAACATTTTGCTTTACCTTCCATATTATTTACTTCTACTATCAAAACTTGAAATGTATGAGATGATGAACTGTAGGTAAAGTATTCTTCTTTGTAAAAGTGTTTTGACTTTATTGTTAATAAAAGGACTTGAAGAGTTTTTACATTTTCATTTTAGTCATAATATTTGTGTTGAGAGATGGCCTGGAATTTTTGGATATAGAATTAGGCTTCAAATCAGGATTACCTGGTTTGCAAACCAGTTATTTTCCATCCTCATGAAATTATGCATTCAAATCCCCTTCATCAGACAGAATATTTTCTTGAAAGCACCAGCACAAATATACCTGAATTTTGTTTTAGCTTTTGTGATTAAGGTAATAGTTTATAAGAATTATGGCTTTAAAGGAATTTGTAGACCATCTAATTCTACCCTTTCATATTATATATGAGGTGGCTTGGTGGCTTGTTAGATAGACTTGCAATGCTAGACTTGGAGTCGGGAAGGTATGAGGTTAAATCTTGCCTCAGACATTATACCAGCTTTGTGATTCTGGCAAAACCAATTAACTCCTATTTTCCTCAGTTTTCACATCTATAAAGTGGGGGTGATAATAGTATATACTTTACTGGTTCTCATGATGACAGAATTATAATGATAATTACAAGACAGTTTTGCAAACCATAAATCATTGTAAAAATGTTAGCTTTTATTATTACAAATTGACTTTTTTCTTTTAAGGAATATTTTTAGTACATTAATTGGACTTTTTGTATGACTTATATTCATTTCATCTTTTAAAACCAACACCTAAATGTGAACATTTTTTTAATTAGCTATGTATTGTTTGTGGAATATGTAAATCTTAGTGCTTCATAATTTCAGAGTAGGGAGAATTACTTATATCCCATTTAGACAACTATATATACTGAAGCATTCAGGCAAAATGAATTACTTAAAGGTTAATAGCAAGTCAGTTGCTAGGGATCCTTGTCCACAGCCTTTGTTCATAAAGCCTTCCGAGTTATAAAAATAATAGCAGTACTTGTTACTGCAGTGATTCACCTCTGTGTCTCTGTGTATTCTCCCCATCAACTTACTGACGATGTTCATATTCATGAGAGACATCATGGAGTAGCTGCTGGCCTCAGAGTAAGGAAGAATTGTGTTCACGTATGGTTTCTGATGCAATTGAACTTTGTGACCCAGGTCAAGTAAAGCCTCCTCAGTGTCCCTGACTATATATTGCATGGAAAGTGCCAGCCTGTCCTGCTAGATAGAATTCTTGACCAGGAACTCCTTACACAAGTAAAATCACATCTAATTTTTTTTTAAATGTTCGTATATAAAGAAAGAGAGACATCAGGTAAATATGAATATTAGATGGATTGTTCTCTGCTTCCTGATTTCTCTAGCTTCCTCCAAGTTCTATCTAAAATCTGATGTTCTATTGGAAGCCTTTCCCTTTTCTTGTTCTTCTATCATGTCTGACTCTTCATGACCCCATTTGGGGTTTTCTTGGCAAAGATACTAGACTGGTTTGCCATTTCCTTCTCCAGCTCATTTGACAGATGAGGAAACGGAGGCAAACAGGGTTAAGTGACTTACCCAGGGTCACACAGCTAGTCAGCATCTGAGGTTGGATTTGAATTTAGGTTTTCCTGACTCTAGGCCCAGTGCCCTGTCCACTGTAGCATCTAGGTGTCCTAGCCTTTCCCAATCACCTTTGATTCCAGTTCCTTCCCTCTGTTGATCATACCCATTTTATCTGGTGTTTAGCTTATTTGTACAGAGTTGCTTTCATGTTGTCTCCCTCCTTAGACTTTGAGTTTCCTAGTGCATAGGCTTTCTTTTGCGTTTTTTTGTGTCCCCAGCACTTAGCATAATGCTTGAATATTGCATGTACTTCATGTGTTTTGAAAGACTGAGTAGGCAGCTAGTGGATAGTGGATAGAACCCTGGCCCTGGAGTTAGGACCTGAGTACAAATGTGGCCTCAGGCATTTACTAACTGTGTGATCCTGGGCAACTCATTTAACCCCTTCTCTCCCCACTCTCCCCCCCCCAAAAAAAAGTGAATGAAAGACTAATCTTGGAAACGACAACCTTGTTTCAAGTTTTGCCTTGACTATAAACTAACTGTTCCTGAAATCTCTTAGGACAATATTTTACAGATAGCATGAAGATCTATACTTTTGTAGGGAGTTTCCATATGAGGAATTCCTTATATCCAGTAAATCATTTGTCTATCTCACTCTCCCCTCAATAACATAACATTTTGCTTGTCTTTATAAGGAATGTGGCTGATCATAAAAACCCACACAATAATGTTTGACAAGACTTTGGTGGTTATTTATTCCAAGCCATATATGACTGATATATGAAAGAAATAATTTTGCAGCTTCTATTTCAAGGGAATTTAGAGAGAATCCACTATTTCTTTTTTTTTTTTTTTTTAAAGCAATCGGGGTTAAGTAACTTGCTCAAGGTTACACGGCCAGTTATTATTTCTGGGTGTGGTGTTGAGTATCTGAGCCCGGATTTGATCCAGGTCATCCCGACACTGGAGCTGGTGCTCTTACTCACTGAGCCACCTGGCCACCCCTAAGCAATTGGGGTTAAATAACTTTCTCAAAGTTACACGGCCAGGTGTTTCTGGGTGGGTGCTAAGTGTCTGAGCCCGGGATTCGATCTCCAGGTCTTCTCAACCCTGGAGCCGGTGCTCTTACTCGCTGTGCTACCTGGCCGCCCCCGAATCCACTATTTCTTAATGCGTCTGATTGTTCTTTTGAAATATTCTAGTTATTATGACCTTTCTAATATCAAGCCTATGTTTGCCACTTTGCAATTTTCACACATTTGGCCTAGTTCTGACTTCTGGTGCTAAAGAGTATATATCTAATCTCTCTACTACATAGCACCCATTCAGATACTTGTTGATCATTATCATGTGTTATGTGGGTCTTAAAAATGGTGTAGTTCCAATGTAATATTCATAGCACCCATGATCATTATAAATATACCTGCATAGTGCTCAATTGCAAAATACAACAGACTCTCCATTTAGAAGACAGAAGCAGAACATTTATTCAGACCCCAAAAACTGAATCCCCAAACCAGTAAACTGATTCCATCATAGTAGCAAAGAAGTTAGTAAGCCATAACAACACAGAGAGCCATAGCATCCTTTAGCCTTCCCACAAATCAATATAAGACCAACATTTACTCACAAGCCTATCTGTCTCTCTTGGGAATGTGCTCTATTCCCATCCATCTAGCTGACTCTGACTCCCAGCTTCCTGTGGGCTCCGTTCTACCCTTTAGCAAACTCCTCCGACCACAGGCTCCATGTGATTACATTCAGCCTATTAGGGGGCAGAGTTTATTTTCAAAGCAGGCAAGGTCTTCAAATTCCCTTAGACTTATTAAGGGGCAGGGAAGATCTTCAAATTCCCATTACCACTACAAATGGCAGTAATACTTAGCATTTATATCATAATTTAAAGGTTTGCAAAGTGCTTTACATATATGGTCTCATTTGATCCTCACCACAACCCTGTGAGATCGGTGCTATTATTATTATCATCCTCATCTTATAGATGAGGAAGCTGATGCAGAAAGAAGTTAAGTGATTTGCAGAGATTCATACAGCTAGTGTCTAAGGTAGGATTTGAACTCAGATCTCCCTGACTACAAATTTAGCATGTTCATACTTAACAATTCCATCTATTACCTGGTGTTCTGTTCTCCAGGATAAATATCTCCTTCCTTTAGCTAATCTTCATATTAAATATATGCAGGGCCCTTTATCATCCTGCTCTCCCTACTCCCGATATCCTCTTGTCTTTCCTGACTATGTTGTCAGGAACTGAACACTGTACTTCATGTGAAGTTTGACTAGGTGGGTCAGAACACAGAAGAGCTATAGTGCTTGACTGCAAAATATAACCTGCATAGTTGCTATCTTGCAAAATATAACAGACTTTCCATTTACAAGACAGAAGCAGAACACTTATTCACACCCCAGAAAACTGAATCCCCAAACCAGTAAACTGATTTCATCATAGTAGCAAAGAAGTTAATAAGTCATAACGGCACAGAGAGCCATAGCATCCTTTAGCCTTCCCACAAACCAATATAAAACCAACATTTACTCACCTCCTTTTTAAAAGATATGTTCCTTGGGGCGGCTAGGTGGCGCAGTGAGTAGAGTGCTGGCCCTGGAGTCAGGAGGACCTAGGTTCGTATCCAGCCTGAGACACTTGACACATACACACACACAAAAACTAGCAGTGTTACCTTGGGCAAGGCATTTAACCCCAATTGCCCTATCCTCCTTTTTTTTTAAAAAGCTATGCTTCTTTTAATGTACTCTATGACAAAGATTATCTCATCTAACTCCTCTATTTTATATATGAACAAACTGGGCCCCAGAAAAGCAAAGTGATTTATCTAAGGTTATATCATTAATAATTCCATATTCTGAGAAGACAAGAATTTGCTTGACTTCCATTCCAGTATTCTTTCTAACAGAATCCTATGTTATGTTTATTAAGATTGTTATAAACTTTTCTATAAATTCAAACAATCATGCCTGCAAGAGAAGGAATTAACTCTTAGAGAACCCTCTTAATATTTAACAAAGTAGAAACAAATAAATTGTCATAAAATTAAAAGACAAACCTATTTGTACTCTGTGTCCCTTTCCAAGTCCTCATTGAAATTTCTTTTCTTTTGTTTTTATTTTCCTAAACAAATGTTTTTATTATGTGTATAGGTATTTGTTAATGAAATGGAAACAGTTGATTCATCCCTCAAAGAAATGAAAGAAATAGAATCTGTTCTGAGAAGCCATCCAGTTGCTGGAGTTAAAACTTGGGTGCAGAAAGTGCTTGTAGACTCCCAGACACAGTGGGAGAAACTCAGCAAGCAAGTGAGTTTTCTAATCATAATTGTCTATATATTGTTTACTTAGTAATTGGCAAAACTTAAACCTGCTTCATTGTTTTTAGCATTTTTTAATTCTTCAACCAATAAGCATTTATTATCTCTTCCTCTTTCCTTTCCTACCTCTCCACTGGCAAAAAAAAATGAAAAAAAAAATCAAACCCTTCTCTCTTCTTTCTTCCCCTCCCCCCTTGTCAAATTTACCTTTAGATTCTTGGCTTTTTCTTCTTTCAAATAAATTTTGTTATTTTTTTTTCTATTTCTTTAAATTAACCCTAGGTAGTTTGAGTGATATGACACTGCATAAGTAAGTTAATGTAGGTGGTATTGTTATAGTTTATTGGCCCAGTCTAATGATGAACAATAAGTATCTTGCAGAGTATCTCTTTTTTTAATTAAAAACAGTAAAGACTGTTTTATGATTGTAGTCGTAATCCTGTAAGACTTGTAGATATTTTATAGATTCTGTAGTTACTTTGAAAGGATATTTTTTCTGTCTTTTCTACTTTTTTTCCCATAATACATTGTAAGTTTGATTATTATGTGAGATTTGCCTTTTTAGAGATGATTCCCAAAACTGAGTGCCCAGTTTCACCTACTACTTTTCATATCTACTTTGATATTTTGCTGATACCTCAAACTCATAAGGTCTAGATCCATCATCTTTCCTATTACATCTACACTTCATTTTACTGTCATTTTTTTCACTCGATGACAACAGCATTCTAGTTATAAATGCTAAAATCCTCAGTCATCTTTTATTCATCCATTTCCCTTATTCCCTATTCTCACATCTAGTCATTTGCAAAAACCTAGGAGTCTGTCTCTTGGAAAATTAAAAACAAAAACCAAAAACTTTCCCCTCCTTTCCACTTCTACTTTTGCTATTTTAATTCAGACCATTATTACTTTTATCTCTTGGACTATTATAATATGCTTCTAAACTAATTTCCTTTCTTCAAGTTATTCCTCTCAATAATATGTAAACATGTGCCAAAGTAATCTTTGCAATGAAAAAATCTCATCGTATTAAAATCTGCTTAAAAAAAAACTCAGTGTTTTTTACTTATTCTATACCCCAACAAACCAGGAAAACACACACACACACACACACACACACACACACACACACACACACATGATTTTTCTTTACTTTTTGAAGACCTACTCTTACTTCATTTTTTCTTTTAGGTGGGGAAGGCAATCAGGGTTGAATGACTTGCCCAGAGTCACACAGTTAATAAATATCTCAGGCCAGCTTTGATCAGGTCCTCCTGACTCCAGGGTTGATTGCTCTATCCACTTTATCACTTAACTCTGTGAATTTTTCCTAGATTCTACCAGTTAGGAATTCTCCCATCCTTGTACCTCTTTGGCCCCTCAATTTCTTGTTTTTTAAGCCCTTAATTGTTTTTCAAGTTGCGATGTAGTTAATTGTGTCTTATCATCCCAAACACCGAGGGTGGAGTAAGTATTTTATGCCTATTTGTTTCATTACTATGAATTCTTACTACCTCATTTTTCCACTGGGCCCAGGACCAAGGGATATATTCATGTATTTGTTGCTCAATTTTATTCTATTTAAATTGTTGCTGGGGAAGGGGAGCAAAACTGGGATAAATAATACTCTAGATAGATTTCATTTTGTTCTTTTCTCTTCCTACATCAGACTTTCCAATAGCTCCCAGCATAAAAAACACCATGAGAAAAATCAATAATATTGACATAATTGAACAACCCATTTAAGCCATACCCAAGGAGGAGAAAGATTGTTCATGTTATCCCCATTTTCCCCAACTGTCCTTGGGACATTGTTCACTTCCTAATAATTTAAAAGTTGCCAGTTGCCAACACTGGATTTTTATCACCAGCCTCTGTCCTTTGGGAATATAATGCTTAGCACTGATTCTTGATAAAATTAGACTTTTCATTGGATACTCCATGCATTTTTTATGGTGTGATTTTTAAAGCAAAGTTTCAAAATAATTTAAAAAAATTACCAAAATCTTTTTTTTTGGGTAACAACTTATCCTCTAGATTGCTATTCAGAAGAATAAGTTATCTGAAAGTCAGGAAAAAGCTATGAATCTGAAGAAGGACTTGGCTGAGATGCAAGAATGGATGACTCAGGCTGAAGAAGAGTATTTGGAAAAGGATTTTGAATACAAATCACCAGAAGAACTAGAGAGTGCTGTTGAAGAAATGAAGGTAGGAATATAATCCTATAAATATTGGATTTGGGCCATTTATTTCAATTTTGGGATGACAGTAATGTGTTTCCAGGAACAAGAGAGTTTGCCTTTTAGAAGCCAGCTCTGGCCTTAAAATCTTATGGTTCTCTCTTCTTACCTTTATATGTGAAACAACTTGCTTTTTTTTTTTTTTAAATGACTGAGACTCCCCAATTGCTAGCTAGTCTGATAGCCTCTCTGACACTTGGTAAGGCAACAGAACCCTTCACCACTACTTTGATAGCCAGTCAGCCCATAGCATTTATTTCCCTCAAGTTTGTACTATGTAAATTGTTCAGTGCACTTAAAAAAAATACACTGGGCACAGAGCCCAGCTTTCAAGTCTTGCTTCAGTTGTCCTTGAGTGTTTTAGCTGACACAGAAACTATTACTTTAAAGGGCATTTTGATACACTTGAGAACAAGTAGTGACTCTTTTTGGCCAAAATTTAATCTGCTTGAATGTACAAGGTGAAGAAAACGTCAAACCCTAGTACCTTTGCTGAAAATAGCATTGTATGTGGAAATAGTTTTGTTGCTTAGAGTCTTAGTGTTTTTGTTGGAACAAGTGCTTATTGATATAAGTGCCCTTGGGAGGCACTTACTGTTTATAAAAGTCATGTAAGGAATTTTGAATTGCCAAGAATCTTTAAATTATCTTAAAATTTTAAGAAGAGTTAATTGTCAGTCAATGGGTAACTGCCATTGCACTGATACCTTTTAAATTATTGAGGTTAATGTAATGGATGAGTGAATATTACTTCATTTAATACATATAATTAATATTCTTTGTATATTCCATTGGTCACACTTAATTCTTTAAGAACCTGGGAAATTATAATACAGAGAGATTATAGAAATTAAAAAGTATATCATTTTAGAATATTCCAAGTTGTCATGAGATACTATACTTTCTTTTCCAGAATAGGGGAAGAGTGCTGTAGAGAGAGATGAGAAAAAAAATAAAACCTGTAAAAACTTTTAATTCTTGTTAGTTCTTTATTGTATGCCTTTTATGGTTTTGCATGAAAATGTTAGAAGTTGTCATAATGTACCATTAATCAATATTCAAATGTAAATAGAAAGAAGGAAATTATAAGCCAGATATAATGATTTGGGGGATTTTCTGATATTTTATATCATCCTTGGAGCTTATCTCTCCTGTTAATGAGAAAATTTTGTGTGAAGACCTTGTGGTCATTGAAGATCAACTAAATTTCTTTTCTCCTACTGTAAGTGGCAGCATGGTCCAATGGAAAGTTAGAGGATGTGGGTAAGGTACTGAATCTGACTCGTACCTTTTGACCTTTGGGACCTGGACTGAGTCTCTTCAACTCCCTTGGCTTCACTTTTCTTATATGTCAAATGATGGGATTGGACTAAATGAATTCTGAAGTGATTCTGGCAGCTATTGAACGTGACTTAGGTGTTCAGCACCTCTGTTGATAAGTTTTATTGTGATCCTTAGGGGACCAATTGATTGAAACATATTTTGTTTCTTGTAAAGCAATCTGTACATTCTCCCTACTTCTTTAAAAATTTAGTATTTAAACTATTTTAGGGGGTCTTTTTGAAATGTAAATGTCTACGGAAGGAGGAAGGATATTATGGCAATAGCTCCTGAAGTCACTTGCATTATGCTACTATAGTGTTAAGTTGAATGTATGAAGTTGCCTTACAAAATAGTGTACTTATTATTTGGATTCATATTCAGATTTGTGTTGGCTCATCCCTGTAAGAGCACACACCCTTTGAATACCAGATTTAATAATCCTTTATTTACTGTTTCTGTCTTTGTGTAAAAAAAAAAACCCTTGAAATCTAGTCAATTATGATAACTGATTTAGATATTAAAGTTTAGAAAGAAAACAAAATAAAAACATTTAGAAAACAGTTGTGGAAGGGAGAAGTGGTTTAATATATTTTTTTCTTAATGTTTTATCCTCTCTTTCCACAGAGGGCAAAAGAGGATGTGTTGCAGAAGGAGGTGCGAGTGAAGATTTTGAAAGATAGCATCAAGTTGTTAGCTGCAAAAGTGCCCTCTGGTGGTGAAGAATTAACATCTGAGTTGAATGTTGTATTGGAAAACTATCAGCTTCTTTGTAATCGGATTCGAGGGAAATGCCATACACTAGAGGTTTGTTTTTTTCCCTCCCTCTCCCCCCTTTCATAAAAATATGCTTTGAATTTGTAGTCATCTGTGCAGGTTTAGGAATGAAATTGTCTAATAGTGTACTTATCTTTACTGCATATATCTATAGTTAATATAATACTTACGTGGATACATGGTCATAATGATATGAATACTGTTTCCAGTGGTGCATATTATAAGCCAACTACTCCTCCAGAACCCTTGTGCCTATTGTCCATTCTTCCTGTAGTCCTCTCTAGGGGGTCCTCCCAGGATACTCTTGGCATTGCGTGGATGCTAATGGAGCATATATATGGTATAGGTACCAGTTTGTCCTTGCTCTCACTCTGTGATTCAATCATCATTTTCCAGTTGTACATTTTTCTTTGTACAAATTTTTCTTTTTCTTTTTTGTTTTTGACTTGAGCTATTCCTTCTAATAAGTAACAAAAAAGAAAGAGGGAAGGGAAAGCATTTTAGCAAAACTAAGTAGCACATTGGAGAGGGAAGAAAAAGAAAAAAAAATTACATGATAATTTTAATATATATTTAAAAGGAATAACAAGTTGTACATAACAGATTGCAGTTTCACATGCAGTCGCTTTTAAAATTATACTGTGTATTAGAAATGCTTTCCCCCCATAAATTAAAAATAAATAAAACCAAGCTGCATACTTAAAAGATAGCATCTTAATTATGCCATTTTTCTATTGGTAATGTCCAGTATTTCACTCATGCCCCTCATGTGTTTCTCTTTTGTCTTATGGATGATCTGCAGCTGTGCTTCTTCAGAGACTATTATGGTTTGCAGTCAAATAATTCCTGACACCAGATAATTTATTATTAATTTCATTAATCCCTTAATGATGCAGAGTCTCCAAAATGAAACCCACAGTCACCAAATAATTCTGCCTAACTGTTCATGTAGTACAAACCAAATGGATAAAGATTGCCTGTTGTCCAGATTTTGACATACAATTGGGTGGAAAACACAAAGAGCTAATCCATCATTTTTTTTATGACTTTAGCAAATATTTCACAGATGGATTGGAACGAAAATTGAATAGGAGGAGAGTAGGCCGGTTTGCTTTGGGGAAATTAAGGAAAACTTTTAATAATCCAAACTTCTCTTTACAACTGTTTCATCTTTATACTCATTGACAGTAGGGATTGTTCCAGTGTGTTTATATTTGTATATATAGTGCTTAGCACATTATAGGCTCTTCATGGATTGATTAGCACCCATATTTTATATAGCTTACCTTAAAGGAAAGAAGACTAAACTAAGTATTCTGATCTAAGTTCTACAAGTAACCATTAATGTGATTGCTGGCAAATTTTTAGTTTTCTGGCTTTTTTTTTATCTGTAAAATTGCGTGTCTTGGATTAGATGTTTTCAATGATATTTTCTATCTTTGCTGCTATAATCAAGCAAAGGAAAAATGGAGAAACAATGAAGCAATATTTTAAAAGGAATTTAATATTGTTACTCTAAATTATTAAGCACAATATGCTTTGCTCTTGTGGGGAGAGTGCTGTTCTTAAATCTAGAAGGAATAGAAGAACCAATTCTAAATGTTACTTCTCATCATACTCTCCCTGAAACCATGTTCAAATCCCTTAAATCTCTGAGCCTTAGATTCATCACCTATAAAATGCAACTAGGAAAACCTGTGCTTCCAATTGGAGAACATATGAAACAAACTTTGAAATCTTTAATAATTCTACATAAATGTCAACCATTATTTTTATAAATAGGAATCAGTACACAGTGTAGCAAATGCAACTCCTTTTGTCTTTTTAGGTTTTAACTAAATGAGGATCACATATTGTATCTGAATGATCACAGGTTTAGACTTCATGATGTATAAGTGTAATGTCCCTATAATTTTCTTCAGTAATTTTTTCTTGAAGATATGCTCTATTTCATTCATTTGGTTAAAAATTGTCATTACACAACACAGTGTTATAGGATGTTAGATGTGGAAGACATCTATGATCAACAGTGACAATTAATTTCCTAAAACATTTATCATTTAATACTCTAAATTAGGGAATATCTTCCTCAAGTTGGTTTTTAGTGGTCAAAGTATTAGCTGTATTTTATATGAAAATTTCTTTAGATAAAAAAATAACTGGTTAGAACTCAAAGACTGGAATAGATAGAATTTGTAAACTATAAGAGGAAATAGTGGGAATGGAAACTATGGTTTTTTGGGGAAAAGAAGAATAGAGAGTAGGAGTGAGAAGAGAGGAAGAATCTAATATAATTTCCTTCTCTGTCTTACATTCATACAGAAGGAGAAGTTAGAGATTTTAGGAAGGCAAATTGGCCATGTATCTTGAAGGGAAGATAAACTAGGCATAAAAACTGCCAAAATTTAAGCAGTTGTCAGAAGTAGCAAAAAAAAATTCTAAACGACAAAGCACTATAGAGCTACTTCTAAGAAGAGGCGGATTGGTGTTGGTACCTTCAGAAGCAAGAAACAGTAACATTGAACCAATGTATGTTGTCCATGGAAGCAAAACATAATGATCTCAAATGCATTGAGATCAGAAGGATTATAGCTCTTCCTGAAGAATATGACAGGTCAAAATACCTGGACACCATACTATAAAAAATAATACAAGAAAATTGCCTAGAGCTTCTGAACACAGAAAGCAATGATTAAAAAGAAATACAGAGCTTGCCTTCCAAAGAAAACTCAAGGTTGCAAATTCTAAGGCACATAGTGGTTATGTTTAACAACTTAATTGTGAAATAACAGAATTATGCAAGCAATAAGCAGAAAGACCTTCAGTAAAAGAAAGAAAACTTAAATGACTAATCTGTACTCATCAGAAAATGCAGGAGGGAATGGAATAATGTGTTCTAAAAAGCAATAGAGCTCTAGATGTAGTCCACGACTTGCCCTACAAATCTTAACTTCAATCATAAGTGAAAAAAAAAAAGAACTTTCAACAACAGAACATTCTTAGAAACCCAGACCTGAAGAGGTTATTTGAAAGGTAAAAGGAGTAAATGAATGCAGCCACTAAGGACACCTCAAATACAGTGAAGAGAAACAAGCAAGGCACTTCTTTCTAAATGTGCTGAAGGAGGAGCAGTAAAGTATATATAAACAGCCAGAGGTATCTTCCAATTGAATGTGTATTCAGTTCTGGCCTTTTCACTGATACAGGGTTGTGGAAGGGGGAGGGGGTGGAGGGAAGGGGAGAAAGTGAGGAAAAAAATAAAAGAAGTAAAGAGGGTCATTAAAATATCTTCCAAAAAAATTGCCTATAAGGGAAAAGAGAGAAGATCAGAAATAAGAACAGTCAAGGAGGATAGCTTTGAAAGCAGCAAGTTAAATGTTTTATATATTTAAAAAGAAAAGTTACATAAAAAGTGATCTGCATTTTCATGGATAATTATCTTCTTCTGTTTTGCTATATATATATGTATATATATATATATATATGTTTGTATGTATTATTGCATTGTTTATTATGATATAATATACTTTTTTTGAAAGCTTCCAACCTAAACTCTGCCCTTTGTTTTCTTCCAAAATCAGAATTTCTTAACCTATTTTTGTGTCAGGGCCCTTTTGGCAGTCTGCTGAAACCTCTGGATTCTTTCTCAGAATAATGTTTTTAAATTCATAAATTAATACAAAGGATAGCAAAATAAATCAATTATATTGATATATAGTTATTAAAAATTTTTTTAAACAAGTTCATGAATTCCAGCTAAATTACCCTTGTCTGTAAATTTAGACTTCTTTTCTATGGTCTTGTTTAATCTCCTAACTTGTCTTTTGATTTCCATTTTGCTTCCAGTGCAAATTATATTTAAAAAATAAAGTTGAAATGATAGGAAAATATCAGAATGCTGCTTTAGTGTCAACAAAAATTTGCTGGATATTTACGAATGCTTTCCCCCATGTTTTATTTCTTCTTCTGATCTCCCTAAATTTTCACTGCCTTCTTATCAGATATTAGATTACTTTCTAATTTTTTTTTCCATATTGTGGTAGATGGTGTTATAACTAGTCATTTGAACTATGCTTGTTAAATGAAATTATCCTTGATTAAGCAGAACGTGTAGATATATGGAGATACTATTATGTGTTCATTGCCCTTCAGACTAATTTGATTTGTCCTCATTTTAGGAGGTATGGTCTTGCTGGATTGAACTGCTTCATTATTTAGAGCTAGAGACAATCTGGCTAAATACTTTGGAAGAGAGAGTACAGAGCACTGAATCCCTGCCTGAGAAAGCAGATGCTCTCAATGAAGCCCTTGAGGTACTTTAGAGCCATCTTTTTAAATGTGTGATAATTTCCTCTTGTCTTGCTACTCTCAGATTCATCCTGGGCTAAAATAAAGAAGACAGTTTCTTACAGGGCTATTTTGTTCTTTGGAAAGTTGCATTTTTAATGAGCATAATAATCAGCTTTTACTATTGCTGAAGGCTGTAGCAGCTTCTGCATGTGTGAAAAGCACTCTTGGTATGCTAATCATCTCAGGATCCCTGTGTGAGAGGCAGGTATTCATATAATCACATTTGAGCGATTGTGAATCAAAGGCCAAGAAATAACTTGTCAGAAGCTGCCAAGTGGATGAAAAAAGTCTGGGATAAAAATCAGTTTTCTGAATGACTTTTACTTTTCATTCTACAATTTTTATTATTACTAATAGAACTATGAGAGACAGTGTAGGATAGTGGTTAGAAATCTGGCCATATAGTCATGAAGGCCTGGTTTCAAGTCCTTCTTATAATACATCCTAACTGTGGTCCTAAGCAGGTCCCTTAATTTCCCAATTGCCCCCTTCAGCTCTCTGAAACTATGAATGGCAGAAAAGGTATCTACCTTGGTATGGGAGGATTTTCACTAGGAATTCTCTGTCTTGATGAAATTTGGTCTGGTGCAAAAATAATGCATACAAAATAAATACCACTATTGTTTCTTAGAGTGTTGTACCTTGATTAATGAGAGCAAGACCCAAGTTATAATTTAGAATGGACCTTTTATTAAAACGCCATATTGGCTGATCAGGCTACATGGTTGGCTGAGCAGTTACTACCACATGTCCCAGGTATAGCAATAGCAGTAGCAGCCAGCAACATCCCCGATCGGGGGCAAAACCTCAGCTTATAAAGGGGGCCTTAAGTAAGCAGTGATTGGTCAGTATACCTTGAAATTCCTGCACCTGACCCAGAAGCCCACCCACTTCTATGCAGGTGAGCTGACTGGGAAAGGGCTGAGACCCAGTGGGGGAAGCAGAGCTGACCTTGCAGTCTGCTCACTTCCTTGAGGTAGGGGGGATGGAGAAAACCTGGCACAACAAGAGTAGTTATTATACTGGAAACCAAAATCCATTTTATTTTATTTTTTTGTAATTGGTATAGTGTAGTTTGTCTCCCCGATGAACGGAATTTTTTGGGAATTATACCAGAACAATGATATGATAATGTAGTTTATTGACAACATGACCTAATTAGAAAAAAGAAATGTATTATAAGGCTGCATTCAATTAATGAATTTATTTTATTCTTTAAGTATTTGAGGATGGGGTGGCCGGTGCTATTGGCATGTGGAAACAGTTGTAATGCAGGTAATTGATGAAAATGATTTGGTTTGGAATAGTGGTCTGGGGCAATGGGGAAGTCAGAGGTGAGTTGAAGAGAACTTCTTCAAATTGGTAATTGTGTATAAGATAGATTGTCCATCAAGAGTAAATTGAAATGTGCTAAAATAAATGCAGGATAAGAACTGGAAGGTGCCAATATTCAGTTTTATAGTCTTGACATAAAGTAACTCCTCATATCACAAGTTTGTTTTGTTTTATTTTTTTCCTATTTAGTCTTTGGAATCAGTTTTACGCCACCCAGCAGATAATCGCACTCAGATCCGTGAACTTGGTCAGACTCTAATTGATGGTGGGATTCTTGATGACATAATCAGCGAGAAGTTAGAGAACTTCAATAGCCGATACGAAGAATTGAGTCACTTGGTAAGAGTACACAGTACTCATAAATGATGATGAATGTTTATTGCTTCAGTTTAAAGGAAGGGCAACTAAGGAAAATAGAGTTTTACCCTGTAGGAAATGGTCCGGCTAAAGTCAAGCAAAATCATAAAGTTGACCTGACCGGGTTCTTCTTGCATCACCCAAAAGGCCTTTGATATTATTTCTAGCCAAAAATTAAATTCATTTCCTTTTGTGTATAGAACTTTATAGTCTTAATCAGATAAAATGCATTTTTATATTTAACTTTTGAGGTTAAATAGTGTTTGGTCTTATAAAAAATAGAGTTCAAATTATTTTGATCAGTGATATATTGGAATATCTCATTAAGTATCTTACCTTATTAATATGTCAACAGTACAAATAAATTTCTTTAAATACTTCTTTGTATTCTATGGTAACATGAAAGATAAATTTAACTGTAAAGTGGTAGGAATATTTAAAGTTTTATAGTAAATGGTAGTAATAATATGCAAAATGCAGTGAAAAAAGTGGGATGTAAATTTTATTGATCTAAAGCAAACATTGCACATAGCAGGTCCACACAGCAATATTATATATATATATATATATATATAAACATTTATAAGATACTAGAATTACGTCTGATTACTTTTAACATGTTGAAAAACTACATAGAATTATCTTGTCATTTTTTCCTACCTTGATCATTTTGCAAACCATGATAATTTGTATTTATATTTATAAAATTATTTTCTTTTGAAAAACATGTATCTCAAACCAAAAGCAATTATAATAGGCATTAATGACACCATAGAAATTTTCCCTGACAAACACAAGAATAAAACATGGTTGCATACTTTACCCACCATTTTTCAATACAGTTATAGAAATGTTAGCAATAAGACAGTAGACAGAAATTAAATTCATAATGAGGCAAAGAAGAGACAAGACTATCCTTAGTTGTTAATGATATGATCGTTTATTTATAATATTCTAGGAAATCAGCAAAGAAACTAATTGAGACACTAAACATCTTCAATGAATTTCGAGACTTCACGATAAACCCTTAAAATCAACAATATTTCTCTATAATTTTTAAAAAGTCCAAAAGGCAAAATAGAAAGTTAATTTCAAAATAAGTACAAAATTTATAAAATATTTTGGAGTTATTCTACCAAAGCAATATAATATTTGTATAGTTTGTAATAAATATGTTTCTTTAAGAAATGAAAGACACCTTATATAATTAGAGCACTCAGTTCTTGTTGCTGGGCCATGCTAATATAATAAAAATGATAATATTACCAGAGACCCTTTGTTGCTTTACTAATGTAGAATTAGCAATGGCATACTTTATCAAATCTAATTAAAGTTGCAACAATTCACTTAGGAGAACAAATGACTAAAGATATCAAGGTAAATAATGGAAAAAAGTTAAGGGGGAGGGAATAGCACTTCCAGACCTCAAATTATATTATAAAGCAGCGGTCATTAAGATTATTTGTTACTGGTTAAAAAGTAGAAAAAAGGATATCAATGCAGCTGACTTGGCAAAGTCTAATCAGAAATCAGAACTTACTTTTCCTATCTATAGTAAAAGAGAAAACATAAGAAAAGGAACCCCCATTTGCTATGACCTACTAGGAAAATTGAAAAGCATTTTGATAGAAATTAAGCTTAAACCAATATCTTATACAAAAATATAAAATAAATTCAAAATAGATATATGACTTGAACGTGAAAGATAATACCAGTAAAATGTTACAAAATCAGTTGATCATGTATGCCTTTCCTAGCTATAATTAGGGAAATTAATTCTTAACACAAGGAATAGAAGGAAGTAAACATGATTAAATGAATAACTTTGATTATATGAAATTGAAAAGTTTTTGCACAAACAGATTTAATGCATCCAGGATAAGAATTGGAAGCAGTCAGCTGGCATCTTTTTAAAAATCTGATCTCTCTGGTAAGAGTTTGATATCCAAGATATAAAATTAATAGAAATATGTAAGACCAAAAGCCATCCCCTAATAATTAAAAAATAAGCTAAACAATTCTTTTAAGAAAAATTATACATCATTAATAGTGCGCATTTCAGTCTTTTAACAATTATATCAAAGAGTGCTCTATTATTTAATAACAAGAAAAATGGAAGTCAAAATAATTCTGAAATTTCATTTCACAATATCTGGAAAAATTGGCAAAGATTATGCAAACAGTAACTCATATTTCCATTGCCTTTTAAGGCAGTTTGAAGTACCATAAAGTAAAAATGACTTCCCAAAGTCAGTTTCCCTTAACAGAACCAGGATTTGAAGCCAGTTCTTTTGACTCCATATTTCCTGATCTTTGTTCTTATGCTTTGTTGTTTTTTAATGTTGTTTATGAAAGATAGATAATTTTGTGAGGCCTGGCATTTTATGTTTTGCTTAGAGAAAAGTATAAGTATCTTTCTTTGTTACAGTTGAATGGCATCTTTTCAATGAGTGTTCTTGTATGGTAATTACTTATCTAAATGAAGTCATAGCTTCCTGAATGGTGATGCTTTGCCATCTGTTTCTTCTTTTTGTGACCTGGAATGTATGGATGCTATTATATTGATAGTTATCCCTAACTGAGTGTATATGGAGCTTCTTAATACTTTTTCTCCTCTGTAGGCAGAGTCCAGACACATTTCTTTGGAAAAGCAAGTACAGACTATGAGGGAAACTGACCATATGTTGCAAGTCTTGCAGGAAAGCCTAACAGAGTTGGATAAACAGCTTACCACATACTTGACAGATAGAATAGATGCCTTCCAGGTTCCACAGGAGGCTCAGGTAATTCCTCAGTTACATAAACTTTTTTGTGTTTTCAAATCATGGTACAATGAATGGTTCCTGCCAGTTCCTGGAGACAGCACATTTTATGCAGATGCACTAATTTCATAATGAACATTTTCAATTTTTATTTTTCTTGCAATTTGTTATGGTCCAAGAGGCTCTATATATTTCATGTGGGCAGCTCTTTAGAGCTTATTTTAGCTCCTCCTTCCATTAAGAACATGTGGAAAATAATAATTATAATCAATCACATTTATAGGGCTCTTTAAGGTTTAGAAAGCACAAATAAGGTAGAGTTTTGAACTATAAGAAATTTTTGGATCATTTAGTCCAACTTCCTCATTCTACGGATGAGGAAACTGAAGACCAAAGAAGGGTGTAGTACTTTTGCTTCAGGTATCATGTACCAGAGTTGAATTTGAACTGAGATCCCCTGATTTCTGTTCCAGCACCGCTTTTACTTTTTTTTTTTTTTTTGCCTTTTGGAGGGCAATTGGGGTTAAGTAACTTGCCCGAGGTTACACGGCTAGTATTTTTGTGTGGGTGTTAAGTGTCTGAGGCCAGAACTGAACTCAGGTCCTCCTGACTCTGGGGCTGGCACTTTACTCACTGCGCCACCTAGCTGCCCCCCCTGCATTTACTCTTGCTATAGTGCCAGTGACCCTGGCTAATTTGGAGAGTCTCCCATAATATTTTCTATTATTTCTTTGTGTACAGTTTCTTTCCATGGCCTATTTTAAAAGTCATCCCTCCTTTTAGCCTTCACTCTTTTCCTTTGCCAGAAAATGCATGCCGAAATCTCAGCACATGAATTAACACTGGAAGAGCTGAGAAGAAATATGCGACCTCAGCCACCTCCTTCTCCGGAAGGCAGGACCCCTCGAGGAGGAAGTCAGATGGATTTGCTGCAGGTAAAGGAGCAGAAGATTCTGGTCCCATCTTTCAAGACAGATGGACACGCAGAAATAAGTGATCATTTGTTAATTTTTAATGAGTTTAATCATAGACTGATAGAACTGAGATACATTTGAGAGATCAACTAGTCTAACTCCTTGTTATATAATTGAGGAAATTGATGTCCTAAGAGATTAAAAGACTGAGCCAAAATTATGTAGTTATGTAGCTGGGAATTGAACCCATTTCTGTGTTCCTTTACCATCTGGTACACTTACCGGATAGTATAGGAACTACAAAGAAGGAGCTTTGAGTAGGAGAAGCAGGTTCAAGGAAAGACTTTGAACTCCTTAGCTGTTACTGATTTTATGAGACATGGGATGGAAATATGTTGCTTGAAAAAAGTACTATTTGTGTCCTGGTGTACCACTATATATACACATTGAATTTTGTTCATTGGTAAGAAAAAAAAATCTAATTTTATAGAGGCATTAAAAAGAAAAGGGGTCACCAGATTTGGATACTGATATTATAGATATTTGTCCTGTTACTGAGGTTCTAGAAAAACACCCTGCTGGAGTAAATGATGCTTCTAAGACTGATTCCTAAGAATGATAAAGTTTGAATTTCTTTTTGGAGGGGGGAAGGCAGGGCAATTGGGGTTAAGTGACTTGCCCAAGGTCACATGGCTAGTAAAAGCGTTAAGTGTCTGGGGCTGGATTTGAACTCAGATCCTCCTGACTCCAGGGCCAGTGTTCTATTCACTGCACCACCTAGTCACCCCAAAAGTTTGAATTTCTCTCATTCAGTTTTATCATTCACTTTTCAAAGATAAAGAAGCAATTTGTCAAGGTAACACTTGGTTCTAGTTAACTCAGGAAATTATTTGATCATGTAGATTCCTAATTATTGATTAACTATGGATTTTATACTTGGGTTCACTGCAGCATTTTAATTTATTCTAGAATACTCAAGTTTTACGTTATAAAGGGTGGTTGATCTTCAGCAGTTAAATTGATGGTAGCATAATTAGGTGTGAATTTTTTCTTATATTAAACATTTATTTTTATTATCATTATACTCATCATTGTCAATGTTGTCATTGTCATCATCATCATATTCATCATCAGCGGAAACTTCGTGAAGTGTCCACAAAGTACCAACTTTTCCAGAAGCCTGCTAATTTTGAGCAGCGTATGCTTGATTGCAAGCGGGTTCTAGATGGCGTAAAGGCTGATCTTCATGTTTTGGATGTGAAGGATGTAGATCCAGATGTAATTCAGAGTCATTTGGACAAATGCATGGTAAGGCAATGTCTCTGCTGGAGAGAGAGAGAGAGAGACAGAGAGACAGAGATAGGTTGCACGTGCATCATTTTTAACCTTTTTTTTTTTTTTTAAAGAAAATGCACTACTTAAAATTTAAATTTCTTTGTGGTATTTGAGTCTTGGTAGTAGGGCTACATTTTCTAGAATTTTTCCAAGCATCAGAGTCAGTCCCACTGGTTTATTGTCTGCAGATTCTCCCCCCTCCACAAAGATGTAGTTTTTTCTGGCCCAATGACTTCATCAAACGCAGCTAAGTTTTATCATTTTATCTCCTTATTTATTGTGATTGTCAATTGTTGGTTTTTTTTCCTGTTATTTGTGGTGCAAATGTCATTGTCCCGGGCAGACACAAACAAACAACAGAAGCAGAAAAAAAGATTTGAGGACCCTTGCTGTCTTTTCCTGTCAGTTATGGTCAGACAGTAGTTCTATGTCTTCATTGGTACCCTTTTCTCCCAATGTAGTTTAAAAAACAAAAAACGCTTTATTATTCTGAGCTTCCCTTACCATTCTAAAATATTTCATGTGATATCTTGCTGTTATTCTTGTCTTGACCATTGTAAGCCTGTGAAACTATAAATCATTCAACAAGTGTTTATTGAATAGCCACTATATGCTTAGCACTAGGCTAGGCCCTGGGGATACAGGTACAAAGAGTCAGTCTTTCTCAAGGAGCTTCTGGGAGCTTAGAAATGATATAGTTCATGTGTGAAATTTGCTGAAGCTAAAGCTTCTGTCTTTGACTTTTCTTCCATTTTTATATTTGTTTAGCTTAGAGTAATGATTTCTGAACTTTTCAAAATTCATTTCTAGAAACATGCTCTTTCCCTCTGAACACTGATAGTTGTACGTAGGTAGAATAGAGCTGATAGTAGTCAGAGCTTGGATTGTCAAAATTGTAGCCCAAGCATCTAGCATATGTTTATTTTTCAGGCACATCACTGATCATGAAAAGTTATTAGGAAAAGGACTGACCATTAGAAATGGTTGTACCAACTAAAAACAATTTCCTCCCCATTTGGTCAGAATACTTTGTTAAGTCTGGGTGCCACACACAGATAATGAATTCCTACACATGATCCAGAGCTCGTGAAAAATAGATTGGGGAAATGTTCCCTAAAGTCTTTGATAATGTTAATTATTTGTAATATCATTTTCTTTAGATAACTATTATGTATGATACTTGATACCTTTTCAATTTTTTTTAATTATCAAAGTCATTTGGCTTTTAACCATGGTTTACTTATCACCTTGAACTGATTTTCCTCCAGGTTTAAATTTAAGAAATAAAAAAAAAGTTTTTAAAATATTTTGTTTTTAAACATGTTATGCTATTGACCCAAATTACTGGAGATTGATAATTTTTCCTGAAATGTGGAATTTTCATTCTTTTTTTTTTAAAATAAAGAAACTCTACAAAACTTTGAGTGAAGTAAAACTTGAAGTAGAGACTGTAATCAAAACTGGAAGGCAGATTGTGCAAAAGCAACAAACAGACAACCCGAAAGGAATGGATGAACAGCTGACTTCTTTGAAGTTCCTCTATAATGACTTGGGTGCACAGGTAAGAAGATTGTACTGTTTTGTTAAGGAAAATATGTCTGTTTAAAAAATAGCTCACTGCTAGGAGACCTGACTTGTTTCATGCATCTGATTTCTTTTGAAATAATTTTTCCCTAGATTTTATTGTACTATTTACTATACTTTGAAATTGTGAGTTATATATTTGAAAATTTTAATTAGATATTCATTATAGTTATTTACACAGAACCTGCTTTCTATATTCTATTTTTTAGTTTAATACAACTTTTATTAGTTTTGCCATTGTCAGTTGATTTTTTAATCCTTCTACTGGTAATATGGGAAAACCTAAAGTTATCTTTTTAAAAAATATTTTGTCATTGTTGAATGGTTTAAGTTGTGTCTGCCTTTTCATGACCCACTTTAGTGTTTTCTTTGCAAAGATACTAGAGTGGTTTGCCTTCTCCTTCTCAAGCTCATTTTATAGATGAGGAAGTGGAGGAAAACAGGGTTAAGTGACTTTCCCAGGGTCGTATAGCTAGTGTCTGAGACCAGATTTGAACTCTGGTCTTCCTGACTCCAGGCCTTGTACTCTATTCACTTCACCATCTAGCTGTCTTTTTTTTTTTTCTTAAATGTTGGTCATTAAAAATCTTAATCCTCCAATTTTCTCCTCTACTTCTTTTCTTTCCCCTTTTCCATTGTTTTTTTCCACTTAGAAGGGAGGAAGAAAGCCTTTACTAATGCAATTTAGCAACTACTTTGCATTTTAAAAAGATCCTAGAGGGCACTGAAATTTTGACTCATTTGACCAAAGTCATAATGAACCTAGCCCAAGTCTTCTGACTCACAGGTCCACTTTTATATTCTGTTCTGTCTTTCCCAGACTCCATTATTTCCATATCATTGCTTCAAGCCACAGTATAACCCAAACATTAAGGCATAGGTAATTCATGTTAATATGCCAGCATTTTTAAGTCCTTCTAAAATACATGCATAATTTGGTTATTTTGAAGGAACCACAGAGAGAGAAGCTGTTGGATGTTTTACATTGAGGCACTCAAAAAATCTAATTGCTTAATGATTTGACTTATTTTAGAATCTTTGCCTTGAAGCCAATAAAGAAATAAAAACTGTGAAGTTGAAATGCAGCTTAGTTATAGATGTTGTTCTGAATTATGCTGCAGTTATTGAATATTAAATACACCCAGATGAAATATGATGGAAATCTTTCTACTAGCCCAGAGGAAAGTGGTTAGAATGTTGTTTTCACTCTCACTTTACTTTAGTTTAACAATTAGACTCTATAGCATTGAATTTTTAGTCAATTACAGCCTCACTATGCTGAGAAAAAATTGTAGGTCTGGGACCAAATTATTTTAAGGACATTGTAATCAGAAATGTGCAATATGGACGATCTTCTCATCATTATACAGTTGCAGTTACATATAAAAATTTACTAGGCCCATTTATTTTGTGCACATTTTATAGATGGCTGTGGCATTACTGTCAACCGGACCAAAAACTTTTATTGTGACTGTGGTTCTCAGAGTTGTGTAATGAAATGATTAAAAATTGGAGGCTAATTCTACCTTAAGCATTTAAAAAAATGTTTTGATTGGAATAAAACTTGGATACCCAGGTATAATTTATTGCAACACATGTTGCAAATTGTTTTTATCATGACTTTTTTTTTTTTTCACAAAATAAATCTTACTATGATGTCATTACTTCCTGGGTATCTGATTAGTCAAATAGATATAATTTAGATATTTGGTGTCTTACTGGTATTTTAGATATTTTCCCCCAAATTTTCCAGAAGCTTAGATTCACTTGACCTGATTCTTCTATGTAGAAAAAAATTACTCCCTTTTAGCTGATGCTTTAACCCTTTTATTCTACAGAAGTAATTTTAGTTAAATTGTCATGTACTGGCCATTTAATGCAACTCACAGTAGGTGTTTAATCAGTGTCTATTGATTGATTACTTATTGATAATACTATTTTTGATTTTTGTCTATGCCATTTATAATATTCATATTGTGTATTTTTTACAATCCACATATATTATAATACATATAATATGTATTCATATACATGAGGACAAACATTTTATTTATCTCATTTCTTTTCAGTTGTCTTAGAATTTCATTTGAAGATAATCTGCTTTTACATGAAAAGTATTAGTAAATGTGTATTTACATAAATGCTTTTACTTCTCCTATAAGTTTATCTCCACATTGGTTAACTCATTGATACACACAAATATTTATATAGTGCCTTTCTCCCAAGAATTTCAAAAGACTTTTTACATTGTTAGCCACTTATAGTGATTGTCTAAATCAGTCCCTGTGCTATTTTATGGAATAGGAGAATGAGAAACTGTAGCATCAAGCACCCCAAGCTCGTCCTCAGGGTTTGCAGCTACCACAGGTTCTTGGATCTGCTTTGTT
>NW_027187150.1:0-20600 GCF_028583685.1 Petaurus breviceps papuanus | reverse complement strand
ATATATATATATATATATATTTTTTTTTTTTTTTTTTTTAAGCAATCAGGGTTAAGTTGTTCAAGGTTACATGGGCAGTTATTTCTGGGTGTGGTGCTAAGTATCAGAGCCTGGATTCGATCCCAGGTCATCCCGACTCTGGGGCCGGTGCTCTTACTTGCTGTGCTACCTGGCCGCCCCAAAGAACCCAACTATTGCATGTTACCTAAGGCAATTGTACATAAAAGGTCGCACTTAGCCACATATTCAGGGCATGACTGTTCGAAAGATAATGGAATTTTGCCTCTTTTTTCAGGTTACTGAGGGAAAGCAGGATCTGGAAAGAGCTTCCCAGCTGGCTCGCAAAATGAGGAAGGAGACAGCTTTGCTCTCAGAATGGCTTACCGTTACTGAAGCCGAGTTAGTGCAGAAGTCAACGTCAGAAGGTTTGCTTTCTGACCTGGATACTGAGATTGCTTGGGCCAAAGTAAGTTATAATTCAACTTAATTGTTACTGTACATTAGCATGATAGTGGCAGTTGCACTGCAGACCTTTCCCACCCATTCATGTTAAATTATGCCTAGCTAAGCATTTATCATGGTCAGTGGTTTTGCCAATTGGTTATTTTTTCCCAAGCAACACAAGGAATCTTTTACATATTCTATTTTTTTTTACTTAAAAAAATGCTTTATTAACTTCTGATTTACATCATTCATTTCCACCAGATTTTGAGTTACAAATTTTCTCCCCACTTTTCCCCCACTCACTGCCCCAAAATAGCAGTCCCATAGGATATCCCCTCCTCCAATCTGCTCTCTCCGGAGGTAAAAGCCATGCACTCCCACTTACTGGTCCCAAAGTCCAGACTACACTGGCCTCTCACCTTGTCCTTAGCATCTATGTGTTGATAAATCTGGAAACCGCCACTGTTGCTGCTGTTCTGGAATCCCTCAGGCTGTGGCTGGTCAGGCCCGCCCTGGGGCTAAAGCCTGGGTGTGGGGATGGGCTAGGCTCCCAGAGTGCTGTGCTGGATTCCTGCAGCCCTCCTCAGTGGGAGGTGAGCTTCTCTGTGTCATTTGGTGGGTTCTGCAGCTCCAAAGTTTGTTTAGAGTCCCCTTTTTACATGGATTGGGGAGGGTGGAAGCCGGAGCCTCGGGGAGGTCCTGCTTCTACTCCTACATATTCTATTTTCATAAGGCAATTTTGCTACATTGATCACCAAAATGATGAATTTTGTATACTTATCAGAAAACTTTTAGGGTTTTTAAAAAGCAAACAAGTAAGCAATATACTGTAATTATGTTAAAAATCTTTATTTAGTTATTTGTAATAAAAATAGTGATTTTTGTCAGTGCCATTTTGTTATCTCCTCTTTGTTGATCACTATCAATTAGTAAGTAGATGTGAAAATTCTGTGTTTCTGATGAACAAGTTGATAACTTATGGAAGAAGACCCATGTTTCTCTGAAAGAGGAATGAAATCACAGATAAAAAACCTGAAACTGAATTCCCAGATCTTTCTTTTTACATAAACAGTTAAATAGACAACAATGCTTTATATTTAGGCTCATATAATCCTTATTCCTCAAATGATCACATTTATTAGAGAAGGCATTTGTTGTTGTTCAGTTCTTTTAGTCATGTCTGATTCTTTGTGATGCTATTTGAGGTTTTCTTGGCAAAGTTACCAGATTGGTTTGCCATTTCCTTCTCCAGCTCCTTTTGCAAATGAGGTAACTGTGCAAACAGGGTTAAGTGACTTGCCCAGGGCCACACAGCTAGTAAATGTCTGAATCTGGATTTGAACGCAGGTCTTCCAAGAATGGTGTTCTATCAGCTATGCTGCCTAGTGCCCAGAAAAAGACAGAGAACTTTAAAACAATTGAAAATTAAGCGTGTTCAGTTTGATAGACTTTTTTTTTGGAGGGGTGTTGGAATGTGATGGAATGGGGTGGGGCAAAGGTTAGACTGCTGGTATCTGGACTTGTGATTTCTTTGTTTTGGTGAATTCCTCTGCAGTTTACTGTTTTTGAGAGTTGCCTGAGGTCTTTTGAGCTTAAATGCTTTTCTAGGTTCACTCATCTAGATTTGAATATGGGTCTTTCTGATTTAGAGGTTTTTTTCTCTCTGCTTCAACTTGTCAGCATAAACATTTAGATTAATGTTTGAATTACTGTTCTCCTGGACAAGAGAACCATATTAAGTGTAGGATTTGTATTCATGTCTTTATCACATTGCATCTGAACAAGACTATTGAAATGGGAATATTTTTAGGCTGTTTTCTAAGAGTAGGAGAAAACCATAAGAGAATCTTAAATTTAGATTATACACTCTGCAATTTTGTATGTGGAATGGATTTATTGAGTTACAAAGAGGCTAGTGTTAGATCTAGTGTAAGAAAACTGAAAGAATTTCAAATCATTTTTGATATAACTATAATACATGGAAAATATACAGTATTCTTTAGGAAATACATATTAGAATGTGGTTTTAATCATGATTAGTTTTAAATACTATATGTTAATTAGTTTATTTTGTTCTCTTATGCATTCACATCTGGTTTATTAGAGTATTCTATACCTTAAAGGGCATTATTTCCAATGCAGAAATTTCTTTCTGGAGGATTTTTTTGGTGTCATTTGGTCCAGCATTGCTTTGTGTGTTCTCTTGCTTAAATGTAATAAGTAGTTATTTATTGGTTGCAGTAAAGACTTGTTTCATGTAGTCAATAAATAATCACTTAGGAGAATGCCGAAATTTCAAGCACACAAAATATGGTTGTGGGTTCCATTCCTCCTGAATTACTGGCAGTTGGTCTGTGATGTGAGGTTTAGAAGAAATGCTTGATTGTTCATGGAAGAGTAATGAAGCAGTGTTAAATGACCAGATGTTATATAGACCTTGATTATATTCATCTGAACTGAACTACTTTTATGTTCCCCAAAGTGCAATATACCAATGCAATATTTATAAGAGATTAACCTAAACTTTTAAAAATGCTTGAACATCTTGTGATTGAAAAAATGTACAGGGTCAGCTAGGTGGTTTAGTGAATAGAGCACCAGCCCTGCAGTCAGGGGGACCTGAGTTCAAATTTGACCCCATACACTTAACATAAAGACTAGCCGTGTGACCTTGGGCAAGTCACTTAATCCCAATTGCCCTACCTTCCCTCCAAAAAGAAAAAAAAATGTACAATAATTAACAAGGTTAAATTTATTCATGTATGTTTAAAAGTCACATTGATATTTGCTTGAAGGTTTTTTTTTTAGTATAAAAACTTGTATGGTTTCTGGGAATTTTAGAACTTCAAGCTTTCTGTGAGCAATTGTGTATAATATGAAATTTTAAAATCCTAAAGCACAGTCCTAAAAATTCCATCCAATTAATTCTTTCAAGTATTTAATTGAATTGTAAAATAATACAAGATGAAGTAACCTGAACTATTAACTTGATTTAAAAGTTATTTGCAAACTTCCTAATGATTGAAAATATCACACATTTTTGCATACTTTTATTTTTAGAATGTACTAAAGCATCTGGAAAAGAGAAAATTTGATTTAAACAATATCACTGACATCAGAGCAGCCCTCCAGAGTTTGGTAGAGGGAAGTGAGGCAACTTTGGAAGAAAAAGTCTCTGTACTGAACGCTGGATGGAGTAGAGTTCGCACATGGACTGAAGATTGGTGCAACACATTATTGGTGAGTTTCACTGAAAATGAATTATAAATGTGGGAATTTGTTTCAATTGACAATATATATTTTCCTCCAAGAGAGTAATTTTTCATTTGTGGAGAGAAAGGAGGGGGAACATGGATTTTTTTCTTTATAATTAATAATATAATAATAAAATGAGATAAAATTCAAAGAAAATAAAACATAGTAACCCTAGTTCTTTCTTGTTCAGTTAAAAAAGATCTCAGAATTAGTTATTCCAGTGCATTAAAAGATATTCATATCAGTTGCTCATCAGATTACAAGTAAAATAGTATATATAGCAAATTCTATTTGTCAGAAAAGATTAGAGACTTTTCTTAGAAACTTGTTTTGTTAAAGATTAAAATAATCATGACTTATGTACCAAAAATATAACTCATTCATTTGTATTGCAAATGTAGTTTGGTTTTAATTTTGTATTATAATATTTTATTTTTAAATTTATCTTTCTAATGTGAGTCGTAATTTATAAATTTTCATTATTAGTATTTCTTGAAAAGTGTTGTTTTGTTGACTTTGAAGAATTTGCCACTCTGCTCTGTTGTTAGTCTGAACTGTTACATGATCCTTTTCAAAAAACTAATATATTCTTTATAGACTCATCTGTGTATGACATTTTCAAAGAAGAAAGTTTATTATTATTCCTTGGATGTTTGCTTTAAAAGTAAAAATTACCACATGATCATTGTGGTTAGAAGGTTGAAGGTTTGTTTTGTCCAGCAGACATAAAACCTAAACAATATGTGACTTTTCTTAAAACAAAACAAAACATTATGGAATTAATTAAATATATCTTTATTCACTCCTACAACATACATAGAATTAAGGGTTCCTTAAGGCCAGGAATTATTGAAGGTGCTGAATGGATTCAAAGGCAAAAAGGATGACCTTTGCCCTCACAGAACTTATTGTCTCACAAGGGAGATAAGACATTCATAAAGAAATAGGTTATTAGGTAAAATGTGATCAGAGTAAAGGAGACAAGTCTAGACAAAATCCTTATACAAACTATGGCTAGGGATAGATCATATTCTGCTTGGGGAGCAGGAAACACTTCTTGAAGTAGCTGTTTACTGAGTTAGTTAGCTAAAATGAAAGTTTCAGTAGATAAAAATATGGAGATAGTGACAGTGGATTCTTCATTTCAGTAAATGTTTGCCTGGATTCACAGAAGTAAAGATTCAGCCAGGAGCTCAAGGAATAGTTAGTTCCTTGACCCAGAAAAGAAGGTTCTTGACATTGAAATCCTTGGTAATGGTTAAATTTCAGAAATGGATATAGTTTTAGCAGGGTAAATAACATCAGCAAAAGTATATTACCATCTGTTTTGCTATCTGCTTTACAACCTGTATCATAAGAACTATGAGGTCTTTCCATCTGACTTGCGGGTCAAACCTTCCATATGTGTTGTTCTCTTCCATTAGAATGTGAGCTACTTTCTATTTGTGTCCTTAGTTCTTAGTACAGTGCTTTGCACATAGTGCTTAATAAATGCTTTTTCTTTTCAATTCAATTACAATTTTTTGGGTTACATATTAAGTTCCAAACTTTTTCCTTCCCTACCTCCCCAACCCAAACTCCCAACTAGAGAAGGCCATCATTTGATGCAGATTCATAACAATGTATAAAACCATACTAGATATACTTATATTTATCAATTTCTTCTCTTCGGGTGGATAGCATCTTTTTCATAGGTCCTTTATAGTTGATTTGAGTATTTATGGTATTCAAAATAACTTGGTTGTTCACAATTACTCTTCAAATAGTATTGCTGTTGCTGTATGCAACATTCTCTTGATTCTGCTCACTTTACTTTTCATTATTTCATGCAAGTCTTTCCACGATTTTGTAAAATTAACCAGCCTATCATTTCTTACAGCACGATAGTATTCCACCACAATCATATACCATAATTTACTTAGCCATTCTCCAAGTGATGAAAATCTACTCAATTTCTTGTTCTTTGCCACCAAAGAGAGCCGACATAAAATTTTAGAACATATAGGTACTTTTTAATCTGCATTTCTCTAAACAGTAATGATTTAGAGCTTTTTTATATGATTAAATATGGTTTTGATTTCTTCCTTGAAAATCTGTCTGTTCATATCCTTTGACCATTCATCAGTTGGGGAATGACTCATCTTCTTAAAAATTTGACAAAGTTCTCTATATATTTGAGATATGTGACCTTTATCTGAGAAACTGTCTATAAATTCCTACTTCCCCCTAATTTCCTGCTTTCCTTCTAATCTTGGCTGCCTTGCTTTATTTGTACAAACCTTTTTTAATTTAATGTAATCAAAATAGTCCATTTCATATTTTACAATGTTCTCTATCTCTTGTTTATTCATAAATTCTTCTCCTATCCTAAGTTTAATTGTTTCTCCCTTTATATCGAAGTCATATATCTATTTTGATTGTATATTGGTAAATGGTGTAATAAGTCCTTTTTCAGTTATTCATATGAGAAAGGATAGTGGCAGTGTAACTAGACAAGAGTAGATACATGATATATTATGAGTAAAAGTCCCAGAACTTAACAAATTATTGGATGTCGTAGTGAGGGAGAAGAAAGAGTCAAAAATGTGCCTTGATTTTGAGTGAGCCCCGGTGGCTTAGAGGATATATGGCGGTACTAGCAAAAGAAATACTCAGATTGGTGCAGAGGGACAGTATTGGAAAGAACAGATAATGAATTTAGTTTAGGACATTCTTAATTTGAGATACCAGTGGAATATCCTGATAGAGATATTTAGCATGAAGTTTAAAAATATGGAATTGGAACTGAGTGGAAAACCTGGGTATATCTAACCGTCTATGTATATATTTGTATATGTTTGTGCAGACACACATTATTATTATTATTCTTTATTTTACATGATGCCAGCATAATTTTATTTCATTTCTGTTATTTTTTTCTTTAAACACAACTCCTTTCCTTCTCTAAGAAGTGTTATTAGAGCTTGAAGGAACTTTAGATGACATTTATTTAAACATAATATATGTATAGAATTCTTTTCTATAACATTCCTACAATGGTAATAGAGACATTCCTTTAACATCATCTAGAAGAGAGAAATACACTACCTTTTGAAATAATTCTAACTTTTTAGGAGCACTCTTCTTACTTACAGCCTTAAATTTTCCTAACTACAGTTCATACTCATTGGGTCCAGTTCTGTCTATTACTTCATGGTTATTTAAATATTTCTCAAAGTACAGGTCATAGAACACTCAATGTGATTGTTTAAAATAAACTTTTTTTTTTCAGAACCATCAGAGCCAGCTGGAGATATTTGATGGAAATGTTGCTCATATAAGTACTTGGCTTTATCAAGCTGAAGCTCTGTTGGATGAGATTGAAAAGAAGCCCATAAATAAAAGTGAAGAAATTGTGAAAGTATGCCTGAGATCCTCTCTGACATTTCTAATATGTAATGTATTTCCTGGGGCTCAGAATCATGCTGTTTGTAAACATTGTATTATCCCATCTTTTGTTTTTGAATTTAAATTTTAGTGGGAGATGCAGAGGTGATTCAATCTGCAGAGGATTTGAAAAACCCCAATCCCATAATCCAGTTCTTTCATTCCTTCTCCCCCCTACCCCACATCCTCTATCTAGATTCACTAATTAAATTAAATGTAATGACACAGTGTTGTATTTAGATAGACATTTAACATATTATATATATTGTATCTATTTAACATATGTAGCTTATCTTTTGAATAGGGTCAAATCCATATTTTGATTGGGTTGTGCTTCATTATTTCTTGTGCTTGTGATAATTTTGTGTTTTTTATATGCTTAGCGATTAACATCTGAACTGGATGATGTTAATCTACAAGTTGAAAATGTTCGCGACCAAGCCATTATACTGATGGGTGCCCGTGGCTTGGCAAGCAGTGAGCTGGTGGAGCCAAAGTTAGCTGAATTAAATAGAAACTTTGAAAAAGTGTCTCAACATATCAAAAGTGCTAAAGTGAGTACTCAGTGTAAAAAAGAGATCTATTACTTCCCTAACCTTTCTTTTCTGTTTCTTCCTCCCTTCTTCCCATGCTCTTATACTAGGGCTTCCCCAGGGCTCTAGATTTGGTTGGCCATATTTTCTTTACCTTCAGCTCTTTGTGACCTCGTCAGTTTTTATAAATTCAAGTATGATGTCTACATGGATAGTTTACAAATTGGTAGCACTTAAGAATTCTTTACATCTCCTCTGCTAAGACTCACTTTTTTTTTAGCTCCCTACTTGGATAGCTCAAACTGAATGTAATCATTGTTTCTTAAATTGAATATATTATCTTTCATTTGGACCACCTCCCCTTCTTGATTCCTCATTTTTGGCCATCCCTATTTTTACAAATAAAACCACCCTCATGAGTATTTGTTCATATTTATTGAAACTCTGTCATATATCTGCATGTAGTTAATAAACCATCAAGTCATACCAATTTTCATATCTAACAAATCATATCATATTGCATTCTCCAAATATAATGTTTTTTAACTCAGTTCCTTATTTATTGTTTCTACTTCCTTTACCACCTTAATTTCTACCACTGTTACCTTTTACCCTCAGTTGACCCTTGCATTATCCTCTGACTTAATCTCTCGTTATCTAGTTTAACTGAAACATCTATATTAGATTAATTTTACTAGTGTACAAATCTGATCATGTAACTCCGTTGTTCAAAAAATATTCCGTGCTTCCCTTTTGCTTCCTGGATAAATTCAAAGTCATTGAACCTGATATTTAAGGTTCTTAACCACTAGATTAAAATTTACCTGTCTAACCTTATTTCATTCTATTTGCTTTCCATTACTATATGCCTGACCCAGCCTAAGCTAGAGTTCTTAGCCTGGGGTCCATAAACTTGTTTTGTTAGTATCTTGATAACTTAGTCAATAAAATTGTTTTCTCTTGTATTATTTTGTCTTTTTATGCATCAAAACATTATTTAGAAAAGGGGTCCATTGCTCAAAAATAGTTAAGAACCTCTGCCCTTCGTTCTCAGTTTGATTATGCTTTTAACTACTCTAGGAACACCTTCTTCCAGTACTTGAAGCATTGTAAGATACTGGTTCCCACAAAGAATCAACAAGGAAGAACTAATTTTGTGATGTTGGCTTCATACATGCTGTGCATGAAGAAACACATTTACTCTCTTCCTGTTTCTGTTTAATCTAAGAGCATCTATTTAATTTACACGAACTTAATAGTGTAGGTAGACCTAAAGCAGACATGTACATTTCATTTTTAATTTTCTGTTAAAAAATAGAGCAAGTGGGATACTTTTTATTATTTAAAGGAACTTGACCCAAAAGGCAGAGAGACTGCTAGAAGGGGACAGTGAAAATAGTGTGTGTTATGCCCATAGATTCATTATTTCGTCTATTTTTTCATTCTAGTAGAAGCAAAAGGTTTAGTTTAGAGAAATATGTCATCATATTTTATTATATGTTATATAATAATGTAATATAATATCTATACATATAATATGTACATATTATATAATATCATATAATTATTCACTGAAGAAATACTCAGTGCTCACTTCTTATATGATACTTTAGCTATCAATTGGACATAAATCTAATTTTAACAATTTTATGAGACATGAAACCTTCAACTGAAACAAAAGTTTCAGGGAGATTTTAGGGAAATGCCAATTTCAGGCACAGTCTTCTCTCTTTTCAATAACCCTATAACTTTATTATATAATCAGTAAAGTCTTGAACTTGTGTTTTGGGGCAATAATTCATTCAGTCTATTTTTAAGAAGACGTAAGACCATTTTTAAGAAGACACAAAAGGAATTTTCGTAACTATTAAAGATCTTGTGCCAGGCATCAAAATACAGTGTTGCGGAGATTTAATTTGTGATATCTGGCTCAAGAGTAGCTTATGTCAAAGAGTTAGTGTCTTTGCTGTATCCAATATGTGGCCTTAAGTCACCTCTTTACCCTTAATCCCATAAAACATGAATGAAATTGAAGTCATCGGGGCGCTAGGTGGCACAGAGAATAGAGCACCAACCCTGGAGTCAGGAAGACCTGAGGTCAAATCTGGCCTCAGACATCTAACACAAAAACTAGCCGTGTGACCTTGGGCAAGTCACTTAACCCCAATTTTCCTCCAAAAAAAAAACCAAAAAAAGAAATTGAAGTCATCATATCTTTAAAAGGATTTCCAAATGTGCAAAAAGTACAGTGAAATCATGTGCAATCTCTGCTTGAGCAGATTGGTAAATTCATTTTTTATACTTTTCGTTTCTTCCCATTTTGCAATTATTTTGATTATCGAAATCTGGTTTTACCTTATTTGCTTGTTCCATCTAGCTGTAGTCATTGGACTTACTTTGATTAATGTTCTATTTTTGGTTCACCTTAGCTAGACTTTCTTTTTTGCTCTCTTTCATAGATGTTAATCGACCAAGAACTTTTATCAAAGAAAATTTTTGTCAAATCACAACCTGTTGAGGCTGGTGTGCATTCAATGGACCTAGACAAACTAGAGCATGATTTACAAAATATGTTGAGGGTTGTCGAAAAGCAGAGTGATGAAGATGAAAAGGTATAATAGATTTTTTTTTTCTGTGAATATTTGCCTTAAATACTCTGCCATGGAGCAGCTGGGTGGCATAGTGGATGGAGCACTGACCCTGGACAGGACGACCTGATTAAATCTGGCCTCAGATACTTGACACTTACTAGTGTGTGACCCTGAGCAAGTCAAATAACTTATCCCTAACTCCCTCATCCTTCTCCTATCCCAATACCCTGCTACTTGTGGTGGAGAATTTTAAGATAAGAGTTTTTCTTGTTGGGTTTAGATGTAGTAATTGATTTATATAAATGCTTCTGAGAGTTAAAATTTTAAGGCGAATTAACTAAGGATTGGTGTGGTTAAATTTTAATCTATTTTAATGTATAATTTAGAGAGACAGTGTGAGATACTGTTGATGCAACTAAACTAGGAAGACGTAGGTTATTGTCCTGCTTCTGACATATACTTAGATCTTTTATCTTGGGCAAGTTACATTCCTTGTTTCAGATAACTTTTGCAGAATAGGTTATGATCTGAATTTGCAGAGGTAATTTATTTATTGGAGATTCCCTATTGAAATTGCAGGAATGATTTTTAAAAGATCCAAAAGGATTGAAAACATTTTATAAAACAATATAATTTTAAATTTTTTTCCAACTTATTAGTCTTTTATTTTTTCCAAATTCATGTAAAGATATTTTTCTGCATTTACTTTTATAAGATTTCTAATTCTAATCCCTCCTTACCCCCGATTGCAAGCAATCTGATTGATATAGGCTATACATGTACAATCATGTTAAATATAAACAATATAAATTTCTAAAATAAAAAAAGCCATTTTAATTGATTCAGTTATAGATATTAATCATGATGGACATGTTCCTCCTGGTTAAGAAATATACATTGCTGAAGAAATATCTAAGTGAATTATTGACATTTTTTTATGTTTAAATTTTCAGGTGGATGAGGAGAAAGCCCAGATTGAGGAAGTTCTGCAGAGAGGAGAACAAATGTTACAGCACCCTATGGAGGATAGCAAGAGAGAAGAGATACGTTTACAATTACTACTTCTGAGGACTAGACATAACAATGTCAAGGTATAATCACTGGAAAATATGTATCCTATTTATAGAACTTGAATACAGGAAAAGGAACCCTCTGATGTGATCTTAAAACTTGAGGCAGACTATTTTCATTATCAGAAATTGCTTTATGGGTGTAGTACTTGATCTGATTCATGAAGGACCTCATCAAGCTTGAGGTATCCTATATGAATGAATATATGGTAGGATGGAATTGAATATCTAGTTGTCTAGTTCAGCTTCAGTATAGAGTGTGTGGAGGAGAGCACTATGGGAAAAACTTCAGATAGAAAACCTCAAGTGCTTTCAAGGCAAACTACGGTCTATGAAAGGGTTACATTTCTGGAGCTGGTTGGAGATCAGAATGTAGGTGTTTAGCTAAGAAATTCTGTTATTTCTTAGGTTATTGTTACCATCATATATTTTTTAATGTTATTTTGACTCCTTTGTTATGGATATAAACATTATATTGAAGGAATTAATCATATCTAGTTTACATTCTGAATATAATTGGCATCCAAGGATATATGGAAGCTGTCCTTAAATGAAAGAATGGCTCACAGGTTTTCTATGTTCAGGCAGATAGAAGTTTTGTGAGGTTGATTTTATCATGTATTGAAAGGAAGAAGAAACATTTTGAGGGGCCATTTAGTCTTCATGAATTGCCATGTTCATGGTGAGCATAAGCAAAGGGACTTCCATGAAGGGAATTGTATGTTATGCCATGCCATCAGTTGAAGAAGAGGAAAGGGTAGAAATTTCTTCAGATATCCCAAGAAGCCCCATTAAATTAAATCATGATTTATTTTATATATTTACACACATGTATGTATGTATTATAGTCACATATTTACATACATACATACATAAACACATACTTAATACGTAACTGGGCCTTTGGGAAAGAATGGTAAAAACTTCATTTGAAATTGTCTACAGGTGTCAGGGACACCAATTTCATTTCTCCCAGTTTCCTTTGCTTTGTGTAACATGCCTAAGGGGAAGGTTAAGATACACTATCTGAACAAAAGAAAGAAAGGGAAGGAAAGGAAAAGAAAGAAAAAGGGAAAGGAAAGGAAAAAAGCGGAAAGGGGAAAGGAAGAAAGGGAAGAAAAAGGGAAAGAAAGAAAGGAAGAGAAAGACAAAGGGGAAAGGAGAAGGAGAGGAAAGAAGGGAAGGAAAGGAAAAATGGAAAGGAGAAGGAACAGAAAGGGAAAGGAGGACAGGGAAAAAAAAAGAAAGGGGAAAGAGAAAGAGAAAGGAAAAGGAGAAGGAAGGAGCTTTTTGCCTAAACTGGAAGTGGCTAGTTCACAGATATCTGTATAAATATACAGTTACTATTTCTGTACATTCTGAGTTTTTGTCAGGACTCAATCAATAGCAAGAAAAGGAAAGGACCAGGATATGAGAGTGGGAATATGGTCCTTAAGAAAGAAATCTAGTCTGTTAACAAATTTCAGGTGTCAGGGATACCAATTAACTTTCTCCCAATTTCTATTGCTTTGTGCATTGTACTCAAAGGTAAAGGTATGATACCCAATGTGGACAGAGGGAGAGGAAGAGAAAGGAAAGGAGAGAAGACAAAAGGAGAGGAGAGGGAATAAGAAAAGGAAAGGAAAAAAGTAGAAAGAGAAGAAAGGGATAGAAAAAAAGGGAAAAAGGAAAAGGGAACAGAGATTGAGAGGGAAGGAAAGGAAGGGAAAGGAGAAGAAAAGGGAAAAGGCAAAGGAGGAGAGGAATTTTGGAAAGGAAGAGGAAAGAAAGAAAAGGAAAGAAGAAGGAAATGAAAAAGCAAAAAGAAAAGGAAGGAACTACATTCCTAAATTGGAAGTGGCCATTTGTGTCACAAGTGGGGCAAATTGTTCTACTCACAAGTTGTTTTTCCTTCCTTTTAGAAGAGGTCTGTGACATCAGGAAGATCATGCTTTAACTGGACAATGAATTGAATTCTTTTTTAGCTCTTCCAGGAGTTGTTCTTGGACATGAGACCAAATTACATTTTACTTTAATGTTTCACATGAAGCCATTTTAACAATATTTTTTCCTCCCAATTTTGTGCCTTTTCCCCTGCCACCTTAGTAACTTTCCATACTCAAGTTCTCCTTCTTTTTGTGTTTTTTTTTACTTTTCTCCCTTCTTTTGTGAACATTTTGTAATGTGGCATTTTTATGTGAGAGTTGAATTCTGGTCCTGAACTGTTGCCATGGAGTAATTTCTTGGCTTCAGAGCACTGTGTTTGCTAAAACAAAAGAAAACAAAGACCCCATAATTTCCGGTTCAATTCAAATATAGATCAGGATGACTGGAGATGGTCAGCCTAAAGAGGGGTACAATAGGGAAAAGGAGGCAAGAAAGGGGGATGGAGCAGCACCCCAGGAAGTATGGGTACAGGGTATTCCTTGGAGGTGAATCTAAGGCAGGGCATCAGCTGTAAGGCAGAGTGATATTAAAGACCAATTTCTGCCCTGTGTAATGGAAGGAATGGGGAGGAGAATTGGTGCTCCACTTTCCAGCCCTCCAATAAGAGGAATTAGGAATATGGTGGTGAATTTAGAAGTGATGAACTTAGCTTGGAGGGCCATCTTGGTCCCTAGAGTTGAAACCAGTCAGGGTGGAAGATACAAGGTAGAGCTGGAAGGAACAGGGTTATCAGATTGAGGGTGCAAAGTCCTTCTTCAGCAATGACTGGGGTATGGAATGGGACTCAGTGTCAGTTACCTAATTTGTAAAATTAAAATCTAATTACACTTAAGGCATAGAGTTGTGTGATACAAATGAAATACCTGTTAAGGGCTTTGTAAACATTAAAGCAAAATATAATATTTATGTTTCTACTTTTTCGTTGGCTTTTTCAGTGTTTTCCTATATCGTTGAGTGAGGCAGGAGAGTATCCACAGTCTTTCAGAGATAGACTCATGAGAGGTGACAGAATGGTACAGTCTGTTCTTTAGCCTGAAGGTTGCAATATGTGTGCTGAAGGAAAATTATCTTTGAAAGAAAGCTAGAATTTCAAAGTCAGTTTTCTCCTGGTGGAGACATCCTGATTTTAACCCGAGGTGCCACCATCTAATTGTGGGACGTTGAAAGCATTCTTTTTACCTCCCTAGACCTGTATTAGAAAATTAGGGGGTTGGAATAAAATATTTGCAAGGGTCATTTTCGGCTCTAAATTGCAAGATCCTAAGTTCCCTTCTATGATATCCAAGCTCAGCAGAATCGAAAAGGAATAGAATCTGTCTTTTTACATACCTGAGGAGAAGAACTTGGGCTGACAGTGAGACAATGATACGAAAAGTGAGGGCAATAGGAGAAGTGATCCATAGGTATATAAAATACCAAAAATTGTTTGGTATTCAAAAACCTTCACAACCTGACCTCTCCTCAATTTTCATGTCGTACACTTTCCTTCTGTGTTTTGAAGCAAAGAAAGGCCTCTTTTTACCTAGTCCCCAAAATCATTGTGGGAGGGAAAGAGTCTCAGGGTTTCTGGTCAAAACAGAGTTATTATTGCCATTCTTTCTAAGTTGTCCTCAGGACCCAACGAAGGACTAGGTGAGGCTTGTGCGGGTCCCCTTTTTTGGGTCATAGATGACAGCCGGAATGATGTCAATTGACAAAAGTCTAATCTCTGAATGTTTTTGTGGTTTCTGGGATACCAGTTTACTTTCTCCTCATTTCCGTTGGTTTGGCTGTCAGAGTGGAACATAAGAGTATGGTCTCCTATATGTGGACACAGGGAGAAGAAGGGAAGGGAAGGAAAAAGTGTGGAATGGAATTTAAAGAAAAGAAAAATGTAAACAGAGAAGGAGGAGAGGAAATGAAAGTAAAGTGAAAAAGGGAAAAGAGAAGAATGAAAGGGAAGGACAAGAGAAGAGAGGGAAACAAAAGGAGAGGGGAAAGGAGAAGGAAAGGAAAAAGGTAAAGGAGAAGGAAAGCAAAGCAAAAGAGAAAAGGAAAGGAGAAGGAAGGGAAAGGAAGGAAAAAGGGCAAAGTGAAAAGAAAGGGAAAAGAGAATGATTTTCTTCTACTCTTCTAACTGGCTTTGAAAATTCTTTTTTAGCTCTTCCAGGAGTTGTCCTTGGACATGCACCAAGTTACATTTTACATTAATGTTTCATTTGAAACCATTTTTACAATATTGTTTCCTCCCGATTTTGTGCCTTTTCCCCTGCCACCTTAGTAACTTTCCATACTCAAGTTCTCCTTCTTTTTCTGTTTTTTTACTTTGCTCACTTTCTTTGTGAACATTTTGTGATATGGTGTTTTTATATGAGAGTTGAATTCTGGCCTTTAACTGTTGCCATGGAGTAATTTCTTGGCTTCAGAGCATTGTGTTTGCTAAAACAAAAGAAAACAAGCTCCTGGGATTTGAAGACCCCATGATTTCCGGTTCAATTCAAATATAGATCAGGATGATTGAAGATGGTCAGCCTAAAGAGGGGTACAATAGAGAAAAGGAGGCAAGAAAGGGAGATGGAGCAGGATCCAAGGAAGCATGGGTACAGGGTATTCCTTGGAGGTGAAACTAGGCAGGGCATCAGCTATAAGGCGGAGTTACATTAAACACCAATTTCTTTCCTGTATAAATGAAGGAATGGGGAGGAAAATTGGTCCTTCACTTTCCAGCCCTCCAATTAGAGTTATTAGGAATATGGCAGTGAATTTAGAAGTGATGGACTTATCCTAGGAGGGCCATCTTGTTCCCTAGAGTTGAAACCAATCAGGTTGGCAGGTACAAGGTACAGCTGGAAGGAACAGGGTTATAAGATTCAGGGAGCCAATCCTTCTTCAGCAATGACTGAAGATATGGAATGGGACTCAGTCTCAGTTACATAATCTGTAAAAATAAAATCTAATAACACTTAAGTCATAGAGTTGTGAGATTCAAATGAAATAACTCTTAAGGCCTTTGTAAACATTAAAGCAAACTATTATATTTGTGTTTCTACATTTTCATTGGGTTTTTCAGTGTTTTCCCATATCATTCAGTGAGTCAGGAGAGTATCCACAGCCTTTCAGAGATAGACTCATGAGAGGTTATGATAAGGTATAGTCTGTCCTTTAACCTGAAGGTTCCAGTATGTCTTTTTTTTTTTTTTAAAGCAATTGGGGTTAAGTAACTTGCTCAAGGTTACAAGGCCAGTTATTTCTGGGTGTGGTGCTTAGTATCTGAGCCCGGAGTTGATCCAGGTCATCCCGACACTGGAGCCGATGCTCTTACTCGCTGAGCCACCTGGCCGCCCCTAAGCAATTGGGGTTAAGTAACTTGCTCAAGGTTACACGGCTAGGTGTTTCTGGGTGGGTGCTAAGTGTCTGAGCCTAGGGAGCTGGTGCTCTTACTTGCTGTGCTACCTGGCCGCCCCAGTATGTTTGTTGAAGGAAAATAACATTATCTTTGAAAGCAAGCTAGACTTTCAAAGTCAGTTTTCTCCTGGTGGAGACATCCTGATTTTAACCTGAGGTGCCACCATCTAATTGTGGGACGTTGAAAGCGTTCTTTTACCTCTCTAGACCTGTATTAGGAAATTAGGGGTTTGGAATAAAATATTTGCAAGGGTCCCTTTCAGCTCTAAATTGTAAGATCTGTAGCAGCAAGCACCCCACGTGCATCCTCAGGATTTGCTGCCCATACAGGTTCTTGGATCTGATTTGTTAAAGGAAAGCAACTCAAAATGGGTTAACAAGCTTACTTTAATCAGTCAGACATATATTGTTTACCTTGTTCAGGGGAAAAAGGTCAGCACCCCAAACTTCAAAATATACAGACAGAATTATCAAGACATTAACAGATCAAGTAGACAGCTTTCCAAACTGTCCAACCATTACATCCATACCCAGTCAACATCTGGGTTTTTCAAAGCCGGGGGACTCTCAACAACGGCTTCCCAGAATTCAGATCAAATCACAGAACACTTCTCAAAGTGAGTCCCAAAACAAAGCTACACATCAGGGCTTATATAGCCTTCTCCTGGCTCAGAGAATGTAACAACCTTATTGACCCACTGGCCAATCAAAAAGTATTTACTGAAAAACAAGCCTCCCTCCCCAGACTTCTGGTGCACTTTAGCCTAGGGGCAGGGAAGATCTTCCAAATTTGCATTCCCATTACATTGGGCCCCAAGATCTTTCATGCCCATAGCATAGACAATTTACTTTTGAATTAGCACTAAACATTTCTTAGGTCACATTTTCAAAGTACAGAAGTAAAGCCACTGGGCCTTAAACAAACACAAAGTACATAGCATTATCACCATTATCACTTCAGTTCAAAACAAGAGTTCAAATAAAGTTTGGGGGGGGGTGTCCTTCCCCTCACACAGCTCCAGCCCCTGCTTCCAAGTACAGAGAGGGGACTGGGCAACAAAACCAACAAGGTGGGGTCCCTGGGGATCTAAGGCACTTCATCCCACCCACCATAGTCACAAGTCCATCCTCCCCCAGGGTCCGGAACTGTGGGATGCAGCCAGGAAATTCCATGCCCCTGCTTTGCTGCTCAGTTCTTATCTTTTCCTGTGGCTGAATTCTGAACTCCTGGGCTCCTTCTCCTCCCACAGGCAGCAGTCGCTCCTGGCTTCTGCCCAGGTCCCGATGCAGGCAGCTCACCATTCCTGCTCTCAGCTCAGCGAAGTCTGCATGCAGGCCATTCTTCTCTCCTGCTCCATGGCTCCACAGAGTCACAGCTACCACAACTGGGAAACAAACAATTATCCCAGCCCCCATACTTTCCTTTTACTCTGCACATCCTGTTCATGACGCCATTTTTGTAGCAGCAAGCACCCCAGCGTCCCAAGGGTGGCTGCTCACACAGGTTCTTAGATCTGCTTTGTTAAAGGAAAGCAACTCAAAATGGGTTAACAAGCTTACTTTAATCAGTCAAACATGTATCATTTACCTCATTCAGGGGAAAAAGGTCAGTACCCCAAACTTCAGAATATACAGACAGAATGATCAAGACAGAGAAACAGATCAAGTAGACAGTTTCCAAACTGTCCAACCATTACGTCCATACCAAAGCAGCATCTGGGTTTTTCAAAGGGGGGGGCGGCCTGGACAATGGCTTCCCAGAATACAGATCAAATCACAGAACACTTCTCAAAGTGAGCCCCAAAACAAAGCCTCACATCAGGGTTTATATAGCCTTCTCCTGGCTCAGAGAATGTAACAACCTTCTGGACTCACTGGCCAATCAAAAAGTATCTACTGAAAAAACAAGCCTCCCACCCCCATGTTTCAGGTGCACTTTAGCCTAGGGGCAGGGAAGATCTTCCAAATTTGCATTCCCATTACAGATCCTAAGTTCTATGATATCCAAGCTCACCAGAATAGAAAAGGAATAGTATCTCTGTTTTTACATAACTGGGGAGAAGAACTTGGGCTGACCTTCAGATAAGGATACAAAAGGTGAGGGCAATAGGAAAAGTGATCAATAGGTACATAAAATACCAAAAATTGTTTGGCATTCAAAACCCTTTACAATCTGACCTCTTTTCAATTTTCTTTTCTTATACTTTCCTTCTGTGTTTTGAAGAAAGGAAGGCCTCTTTTTACCTAGTCCCCAAAGTAATTGTGGGAGGGAATGAGTCTCAGGGTTTCTGGTCAAAACAGAGTTATTATTTACAGTCTTTCTAAGTTGTCCTCAGGACCCAGTGAAGGACCAGGTGAGGCTTGTGCGGGTCCCCTTTGTTGGGTCATAGATGACAGCCAGAATGATGTCAGTTGAAAAAATTCTAATCTCTGAATGTTTTTCTGGTTCCTGGGATACCAGTTTACTTTCTCCTCATTTCCCTTGGTTTGGCTGTTATAGTGGAAGGTAAGAGTATGGCACCCTATATATGGACACAGGGAGAAGAAGGGAAGGGAAGGAAAAAGAATGGAACATAATGAAAAGAAAGGAAAAATGTAAACAGGGAAAGGAGGTGAGGAAATGGTAGGAAAGTAAAAAAGGGAAAGAGAAAGTTTGAAAGGGAAGGAAAATAGAAGAGAGGGAAACAAAAGGAGAGGTGGAAGGGGAAGGAAAGGAAAAAGGTAAAGCAGAAGGAAAGGTAAGCAAAAGGGAAAAGGAAAGATGAAAGAAGTGAAAGGAGGCAAGGGAAGGGAAGGAAAAAGGGAAAGAAAGGGAAAAGAGAATGATTTTCTTCTACTTCTCTAATTTGCTTTAAAAGTTCTTTTTTAGCTCTTCCAAGAGTTGTTTTTGGACATGAGACCAAATTACATTTTTCTTTAATATTTCACATGATGCCATTTTTACAATATTGTTTCCTCCCAAGTTTGTGCAGGGGAAAAACCCTGCCACCTTAGTAACTTTCAATACGTAAGTTCTTCTTCTTCATTAGTTTTTTTTTTTTTTGCTCACTTTTTTCTGGACATTTTGTGATTTGGCATTTTTATGTGACAGTTGAATTCTGGTCCTTAACTGTTGTAATGGATTAATTCCTTGGCTTCAGAGGTTTTTGTTTGCTAAAAGAAAAGAAAATAACAATCTTGGATTTGAAGACCCCATAATTTCTGATTAAATTCAAATTTAGATCAGGATAACTTGAGATGGCCAGCCTATAGAGGGGTACAATAGAAAAAAGGAGGCAACAAATGGGGATGGAGCATGACCCCAGGAAGTATGGGTACAAGCCATTCCTTGGAGGTAAACTAGGCAACGCATCATCTGAAAGATGTAGTGATATTAAAGACTAATTCCTGCTTTTTGTAAAGGAATTGTTGGGGAGAGGATTTGGTGTTCCATCTTCCAGCCCACCATTTAGAGGAATTCGGAACATGGTGATGAATTTAGAAGTAATGAACTTATCCTAGGAGGGCCATCTCTTTCCTTAGAGTTGAAACCAGTCAGGGTGGCAGATACAAGGTAGAGCTTTAAGGAACAGGGGTATAAGATTGAGGGAGCAAAGTCCTTCTTCAGCAATGACTGAGGATATGGAATGGGACTCAGTCTCAGTTAAATCAACTGTAAAAATAAAATCTAGTAGCACTTAAGTCATAGAGTTGGAGATTCAAATGAAATAACTGTTAAGGGCTTTGTAAACGTTAAAGCAAAATATAATATTTATGTTTCTCCTTTTTCATTGGCTTTTTCAATGTTTTCCTATATCATTCAGTGAGGTAGGAGAGTATCCACAGTTTTTCAGAGATAGACTCATGAGACAAATACTGTGCTGAAGCCATAGACCATAGTTTACCAACCCTTGGTAGAATGTTTAGGAGCAGAATAGTACAGATGGAAAGATGATTGGAATTGATTTTATTTTCTACTTTTAATTTGCTAC
>NW_027187149.1:30284-44688 GCF_028583685.1 Petaurus breviceps papuanus | reverse complement strand
AGGAGGAGGAGGAGGAGGAGGAGGAGGAGGAGGAGGAGAGAGAGAGAAATAGGGGAAGGGGATCGGCATAGCGCCTGCCATGTGCCAGGTGCTGGGCTGAACATTTCATAAATCTGGTCACATTTGATCCTCAGGAACCCCTTTGAGGGAAATGTTGTTATGGCCCCCATTTTTCCCACTTTCCCAGGGTCACAGCCCTGGTACGCTTGGGGTGGCTTTGAACTCAGGTCTAGGTGGCACAGTGGACAGGGTTCGGGCCTTGGGTCAAGAAGACCCATCTTCCTGAGTTCAGTCTGGCCCCAAACACTTTATAGCTGTTTCCCTGGGCAAGTCCCTTAACCCTGTGGGTCTCAGTTTCCTTATTTGTAAAATGAACTGGAGAAGGAAATAGGAAATAGCATCTTTGCCAAGAAAACCCCAAATGGAGTCATGAGGAATCGGACATGACTGAAATGGCCAAACAGTAACAGCTCCTTGGCGCGGGGTCTGCACTCTGTCCCCTGAATCACCTCACTGTAGATATCTAGAGACAGACAGACAAAGTGACAGACTGACCAAACACTCAGTAGGTGCTTCCTATGGACCAGGTGCGTGCTAGGAGCTTGAAACACAAACACAAGCAATCCCAGCAGCCCTTGCCCTCAGGGAGCTTTCTTTCTAATGGGACAGCCAACACATAAAAGGCACCGTCAGGGAAAGTGAGCGCTTTGCAGAGGCACAAGCTCCTAGCCTGAGGCCTGGGCCGCACCAGACCTCTCTGAGCCTGAGCTTCCTGGGGTGGAGTCCAGGGGTGGGGGTGGGGCTGAGCATCTGGGCCAGAACTGGCATCACTGTGAGGCGGTGCTTTGGGAGAGGGGAGCAGGGCCCCCGCAGGCAGAACCTGGAGCCACAGGTGGAAGTTACAAACAGGACAAACTTTGTAATCCTGGGCTGTCCCAGAGTGGAACAGGCTACCCTCAGAGAAAGTGGGCTCCCCCTTATTGGAAGACCTCCAGCAGGTGTTGTGGGGGTGGGTGGGTCTCTGCTGTTCAGGAGGACTCCCGACATCCTAGGCTCCTGAAGCCAGGAGGAACCTTAGCAGGCATTGAGCCTAATTCCGTTATTTTCCAGACGAGACAGCCAAGGCCCAGAGAGATTAAGTGCCTTGCCTAAGGTCACATAGCTGCTAAATGTCTAGGCCAAGATTTGAACTCAGAGAGCTCCCTAGCTGTGCGTTCATTGCCCTCCTAGATACACCAAGCTCCGCTCCAGACTCTGTGGTTCCAAAAGCAGGCACTCTCTCAGGGTCCCTCGGGGTTCTGGCCTTCTCTGGATCCCAGAGCAGACCCCTAGAGGAAGCCCCATTCCTCTGGACAAATGAGCTTTTCTGGTTCTCCTGTCTGAGTCACCATAATAAAGGGACCCATGTGATCATCCAATCCAACAGACAGGGAAACTGAGGATCCAGAGGAGGGAGAGACTTCCCCAAAGCAGGAGCAAGTAGAGCTTGAGATTCAAACCCAGGCCTCATTTCCCTTCTCTATCATCAGAGACACAGAGCCCCTCTCCTTCCCTGTCTTGGCTCCCGCCCACCCCCAACCTGCACCTCACATCTGCAGATGGCAGGTAACAGTCTCTCAGATACATGGGGGGGCATTCAAACGGCCCCATGAGCTTCGGAGGAGGCAGCCGTGTGTGACTGGGGCTCCCCTCGGGTCACCCCGCATCCTCACGCTGCCCCCTGCTCCTCGCCCAGGTGCACCGAGGGTCTCCTGGTGCAGGGGAAGAGGCGGGGATTGGGGGCAGAAAGCCCCTTCTCTGGCCTGCACCTCCCCCCAGGTGCTCTGGCCCCACCCTCCAACTTTGGGCTTTTCATTGGTCAGAGCTCTCCTCGTCCAGCTGGATCCGGGCCCGATGTCTCTGACGATCCCCAAGCCTCCTGTGCCTGGCTCACCCCTGGGCCCTGGCCAGCTCCAGCTCGGGTACGGGGTCAGAGCTACTATTCCCGGAAAGGGCCAGCCACCCAATTGTCCTATAGGCCGGCTGCACTGGCCATCGCAGCCCAAACGACCCTCCCCAGCCATCAGCCCCTGCAGGAGCTGACCCTCCCGTCACACAGAAGAGCAGGCACAGGGGGCGTGGGGGCGTGGGGGTCCTGACTCCTGTCTCTGTACCCCGGGCTCAGAATTAGGAGGCGCTTAGTGAATGTTTCCTCACTGATCCATCTCTCCCCTCCTGTCCCCAGAGCCTAGCAGTGCTTGGCATAAAGTAACACAGTAAATGCTCCCTGATTGTGCATTGCCCTCGGCTGGCAGCGTGACCTTGGGCCTCTGCAAGATGAGGGGCCCCTAGAAACTCCATGTCTTCTGTTCTGTTGGGTGGGAGAGAGGCCTGGCCCATCCACCTCCCCCACTGCCAGGCCCCCTGAGTCCCACAGTGGGCCAGGGATCAAGATGCTGAAACATTTGTTTTAAGTCTTAAAATATCAAGTTCCCCAGGCCTGTGGGTGTTTGCCTCTCCAGGCCCCGGCTAAGCAGGGACAAGTTTGTGCTCATGGTGGATGAATTGAGCCCCCCTCCCCCTCGCCCCTGATAAAGACACATTCCCAGGGAAGACAAGTTTATGACATTATCCCAGACAACTGGTGCAGGCTACAGATGGTGGGCAGCCCAGCTATGATTCATGGGATCCTGGCATCTCCCCATTCTAAGGGGCCTCAGAGGGCATCTGGTCTAACCTGTGTCCCTCACGCGTGGTCAACCAACCTCTTTTTGAAGACCACCAATGATGGAGAGCTCACTACCTCACCTGAGGACCCCACTCTACTCTATTCTGTCAGTCCAAGATTAGCTGCCAACTCCTATGAAGGTTGAAATCCACTTAGACCCTTGGCTCTTCTTCAGAGGCTGTCTAGCGATGCCTCCCCAAGTTTGGAAGTGTGAGAGTGATTTTTTGAACCCAAGTCTAAGACTTTACATTAAGCTCCAGAGGTCTCTTCAAGCTAACAAAAGGGCCCCTTGGTTGTATTGGTGTATTGTATGGGGTATCCTTGGTATCACCCCAGTGGTGTCCAGTCCTTCCATAACACTGAGGCTTGGTACTTTATGGGTCCTGGGAGCTCAAGGGGGCCCTGCCTCCCACCAGCCTGTCTGGGGAGCAGTTCCATAGCCCTTGAGCCCCCAGAAGCCAATCGGCCTCCCTGCTAATACTGCAAAAGCTGGGAATTGGAGATGAGAGGGCCTGAACAGGTGGCCCCCCAGCCCCCATCCCGGGCCTCCTTCCTGACTAATGGTTTCTCAGGCCCTGTCTCCCATTCCTTCCTTACTCCTGTTCCCAAGCCTCTCCCCACCCCCAGTGGTTCCCAGGACCCATCTCTCCTCTCACCATCAGCTCCCAGGACAGTGGCCTCTCAGTTTCCACTGAGACACAGACTTTGAAATGTGAATGGATGAGTCTGGGAGTTAGAGTGTGGGCAGCCTGGCCAGTGGGAGGTGGGGGGCTCAGACAGTGGGTTACATCAGCCTCAGGCTGCAGGCCCTGGAAACCCATACCTCTTTCCCACCTCCCCCTACTCTGGGCCACCCAGGCTGCCAGCAAGACAGAGGGAGAACGGAGGCTGGAAGAGGGAGAGGCATGAGCCCCAGGTCACCTGTGGATCGGGGCACAGCCCAGACCAGCATCCTGGGCTTTGGATTCCGAGCCCCAGGATCCCCTCCCTGGTAGGTCAGGCCCAAAGACCATCATCATGGTGTTAACAACAGCTGACACCCATCTACACATGGCTCTCCCAGCAAGCCTGGGAGAAGACTGGACACTTTTCGTTGTCCCTGTTTCATGGACGAGGAGCCTGATGGTCAGAGAAGCCCAGTGACTTGCCCAGGGTCACCCAGCTAGGAAGTGTTTGAGGCAGGATTTGAACCTAGGTCCATGGCACAGTGGGTAGAACTCTGGAACAGGGGTTGGTGGTCAAAGCCTGCTTCTGGTACTGGCTGCATGACCCTGGACAAGCCCCTTCCCTTTTCTTATTCTAAGTTTCCTCACCCATAAAATAGGAATAACAACCCTTATCAGACCTGCCCCCTGTAAGGCTGGCAGGCTCCAGTGAGATCATGAATTGAAAATGCTTTGAGAACTTTAAAGGGCTCTGGGTGTCAGCTTCCTCCCCACCCACTCACCAAAACCCCCAGAGGACTCAGAAACCTTTTCGGAGGGGCCACAGAGCAGTGGGAAGCACCTGAGAGTCAGGAGGTCTGAGTTCTGATCCCAGTGATCTGCCACCCACCAGCTGTGGGATCCTGAGCAAACCCTTTCCCTTTTCTGAGCCTCAGTTTCCTCCTCTGTAAAATGAGACACTGAATTAGGTGATCTCTAAGACCACCCCCCAGCCCTGCCATCCCCTGTTCTCAGCCTCCCCCAGTTCTGACATCCCCTGTTCTCAGCCCCCCCCGTTCTGACATCCCCTATCCTCCTCCCCCCCCCCCCCAGCTCTGACATTTTGACATTTTCTGTTCTTTTTTTTTTTTAATGCCAGAGTTTGGTTATTTTTTTAGCACACCAATCAGCAAACATCTTTCAAAGTCTGACTGAGTTCCTCTTTTTATTAATATGCTTTCCCCAATTACATGTAAAAAGAATTTTTATCCCCCTCTGGTCTGTGACCACAGGCACTCTTTCCAGGCCAGCACCATGACCAGGGTGCTCACTCCTGCTCCTCCTTGACTTGGGCCTGTGACCTGGAACCTCATATGGACGGTGCAATAGAAGCCTGCCCCAAGGCCAGTGAAGGGGCCCCAGCAAAGGGTCCTTCTGGCCCCCTCCCGTCTGTGGGGGGCCAGCTCTGGATGCTACAGATTCGCCTTCCCAAGGCCTGTGCTGGACCAAGCTTCCCTCTCACCCTGCTGCAGCCGGGACCTGCTGGCCTGAATTGTCTTGGGCTGGAAAAGCGTTTCACGCTGTCCTTTCGTGGGCTCCACCACCGCAGAACTCATTCGAGCCATTATTTGAAAGTTGTTTGGATGGGAATTTGGGAGCACTCAGGTCTGCCATCTTGGTTCCCCCCATTCTCTGTTCTAAGCCCTCCCCCCCATCCTTCACGCTCTATGGTCCTGTGCTCCCATGAGGCTCCTCTTCTCCTCATGGCCCCAGATGGCCTCCCAGGTGCTGCTGGTCCCTTTTCTCTTTGTAGACTCAAAGTGACTTCATCTGGGCTCCTCCTTTATCTCATCAGTGACAGATCTTGTGTCTACCTTCCAACACTCTGACGCTTGCCTCTCTCCCCTCTCATACTGCCCTAGCTCAGGCCCCATCGCCTCTCACCTCCATGACTGCAGCAGTCTCCTCACCAACGATGATCTCACTCCCCTCTTCAGTCCATCCCAAGCTGCTTCAGAGGCCCCCAATTTCATCTAGGACATCAAGCAATGTCTCAGAGAAAGCCCTTCCCAGCCTGGGCCCCACCTGTTCTGGGTTTCTTTCTCACTATGCCCCTCTGGTCATCCAACACTCTGGACAAACTGGCTGGATCACTGTTGCCCAGACTCAGCAGGCACTTTCCCATCTCGGCCCCTTTCTACAGGCTGTTTTGCCCACCTCCACTCTGACCTCCAGCTCCTAAGTCCCTAACCTTCCTACAAAATGCCTCCTCCTCCAGGACGACTTTCCTGGTCCCCTTGTTACCAGCTCACTTTGCTCTCTCAAATCATCTTTGACTGGCCTATCGCCTACAAGAGTGGCACCTCCTTGAGAGCAGGTCTTTGTTCATGTTCATGTTTGCGCTCCCAGCGCTTACCTGCTAGGGGGCTCATCCTGCCCCACCCATGAGGTAATGTGGATCGCTGTAGATTTATTTTGCCTGTAGCATTCCAAGGGTACCACTCAACTCCGGGGAGGATCGGGTCCCCCAGAGGGATGAGTATTTGCAGTACAATGTACTCTATGAGCCTACTTTTTCAAACCCATAGCTAACGAGCCCCCACTGGTATATTTACCTTTAGTAGTCAGCCAACTGGCAAAATTAGCTCAAAGTAAAAGCATTTACTAAACTAGCATAGCATGAAAAGTGATTTAAAAAAATTCTTTTCATAAACTTGGGGCTCTGATCACCACCACACACACACACACACACACACACACACACACACACACACACACCCTTCCCTAGCTAGATTCTACTCTCTTTGAGGGAGGTTGTCTTTGTATCCCCAATGCCTGGCACATAATAAGGGCCTAATAAACTCATGTTTATTGATTGATAGATAGCACAGTGCTTTATAAATATTTGCTGAATTGAATTGAATGCTGCTTGCCCTCACAAAGCAAGAGAAGCAGCAATGAATAGAAGCTGGAGAGGCAGATTTCAGCTCAATAGAAGAGGAATAAATTTCTTATCCATTAGAGTTGTCCCAAACTTTGAGTGGTACTGAGTTCTCTATCCCTGCAGGTGTTCAAGCAAAGGCTTGATGGCTCATTGGAAGGATTTCTGTTCAGGCATAGTATGGCCTGCTGTTGTCCCTTGTGACTGGGATTTTTTCTCTTTCCTGTCTTTCATCCTGGTTCACAGCCTCTCTCCAGCCTCAAACTCAAAAGCCTAAATGTCCAGCTGGTTCAGCATCCTTGAAATCACACCCATCAAATCTCAGCCTTTGACCTTGGGGATACCAGGGGGCTGTTTTCTGGCTGAGGGGAGGAGGTTGGGGTGGGGGGAACAGAAATGTTATATCAGGAGGGAGGGCTTGTGGAGGATGGAGACGCTGGCCATCTAGTGGGAAGAAGCTGTTTGGGGTGAAGTCAGAAGGTCATTTGCTGCTTTGTGCTTTGTGTGTTTTGTTGCCTTAAGCAGCCCCTCCCCGCTTTGGGCCTCAGTTTCCTCTTCTTTGAAATGAAGGGCTTAGAGTAGATGACCTCCCAGGTCCCTCCACCTCCTACATCTCTGATGCTCCAAGGATTTCAGTGTGAAAGAAGCCCAGGGGGCAGCCCCAGGCCAGGCAGACCCATATGTGGCAGAGACTGAGAGGAGGGGGGCTGGCTGCCCTCTGGATGCCCCCAGATGTTTGGAGAAGAAGGGACCTTTAGTAGAACTCCTATTCTGGTTGGAAGGGTGTGAAACGGGCCGTTTTTATAGGCGTTAAAACATAATAAAATGGGCTTAAAGGGCCATAGAAACCTTACAGCTGTTTACCCAGTGAATTCTTCCCTGCCTTAGACACGGGGACCCTTGTTAGCGTGGGGCTGCTGGAGCAAACACAGCAGCCGTGTCTCTGGGTTTCCCCTGCGGCTCCCCGGGGTTCCAGCCCAGGGCTCTGGAAACTTAAAGTCCTGCACCCCAGGAGATGGGCCATAGGTTAGAGCTGGAACGTACCTTAGGGCCATCTGATCTGGTCATCCTCATTTTACAGGGGAGGAAACTGAGAACCAGAGAAGGTCACAGAGGTGAGCAGTGCTTGAGTTAGAACATCCCGACTGGGGATCAGTGGCGTGGGAAGTCCCATCCATGCACCAAGGCAGCTGCATCCCCTGGGCCCCTTGGGGGCTGCCCCTGAGGCTTAGACCCTCTCCCCTTTGCTGGGCTGGGCCCCCCAGACAGCAGACCGTCAATGGTCCTAGTCTGGAAGCCCGCCTTACTTGTCTGGACTCGCCAGAGCTCGCCCTCTGGAGGCATTGCCTTCGAGAACCCTTCCCTCCCCACCCCAACTGGACATGGGAGGAAGAACGTGAGGAAGTCAGGTGTGGACCCATCCAGCTCAAGGCAGCTCCATATCCACAGCTTCAAAGGGGGGCAGCCGGGGGCAAGTGGTATTTGTCCTTGGACCAGGGACATCTGGGGTGACCCTGAACTCGCCCACGTTCCTGAAGTTAGGAAGACCCCCACAAGCAATTGAAAGGACTTAAAAGACCAAAAGACCACCTTCCTGCCCTCAGGAAACTTACATTCCACTCTCTGCAGAAGTGTGTGTGTGTGTGTGTGTGCACGCGCGTGCGCGTGCACGTAAGAAAGGATTCTGCAAACTTTACAGCACTGTATAAATGCTAGCTATCACCATTATTTACCAGGGAACTGGGGGGACAGAAGGGGGCAGAGATGAATTCAATCAATCCATCACAGAGCGGTTATGAAGCGGGAGGCAGCTAGGGGACGCCATAGGCCATCGAGCGCCCATCCTTGGAGTCAGGACTGCTCATTGTCCTGAGTTCAAATATGACCTCAGACACTTACTAGCTGTGTGACCCTGGGAAAGTCACTTCACCTCCATTTACCTTAATGCACAGGAGAAGAAAATGGCGAACCATTCCAGTATCTTTGCCAAGAAGCCCCCATGGACAGTCTGGTCTAGAGGCTGGTGATGCAAAGACAAAAGTGATCTATCTGGTCCCTGCCCTCCAGGAGCTTATCATCTAACAGAGGAGACGGCCTGTGCATATGAGACTCCGAGGTCCCTCAAATCTGATCAACGAGTCAGGTAGTTATTTTGTCCAGTCATTTCAGATGAGTCCGACTCTCCGGGGCCCCATTTGGGGTTTTCTTGGCAGAGACACTGCATTGGTTCGCCATTTCCTTCTGCAGCTCATTTACAGGCGAGGAAACTGAGGCAAACAGGGTTAAGTGACTTGTCCAGGTCACACAGATAGCAAGCGTCTGACCCGATTTGAACTAGGAAGGTGAGTCTTTCTGACTCCAGGTCTAGCGCTTTGTACACTGTGGCACTATCTAGCTGCTCAGTAGCAAAGACTGGGCTAGCTCGGCCAAGTCGATTAACTGCCCTGAGCCTCAGTTTTCACACCTGTATGATGGGAGTACGATTACCCTAACTACAATCCCAATTTGCATAGAGCTTTAGGTTTCCAAAGCACTTTGGTCCCAGCCTGGTCTCCCCGACTTCCCCACCACCGACAGGGAACTATGCCCACCTGTCCATCCCATCCCCATTCTATAGCTTCCTTTCATGAATCATCTTCCCTGTTGGAATGTAAGCTCCCTGAGGGCTTACCTGCCTGTGTCTGTGGCATTCTTCCATCTGTGGTCCCTTCCAGCCTGCTCCTTCTCTGAGCACCTCCTCATGAGCTTGAAGGAATGGGCCACCATGAAAACACACTTATGTACCCATTCAGCAATCGCGGGCTCTCACCATTTGTGAGGCTCCATACTTGACACAGGAAGGAAGTCCTTGCCCTCAAGGAGCTTACTGTCTAAGGTGAGGGATGGGCCCATGGAGGGGTGGGTCAAAGTGCTTTTAGAGTATTCAAGAAGAAATAAAACACAGTGACAGCTGCAGGGAAGAGAAGGTGGCCCAGGAACCTTGAAGGAACAGAAAGATTCTAAAAGATAGGAGTGCCTGGAAGAGAGCCTGTGCTGGAGTGATCCCTGGAGGTGGGAAATGAGGTGAGTCTGGGAGGGTTCAGGGGGGCTGAAGCTGAGAGCAGTGTGAAATAAAGCTGGAAAGTAGGTGGGAGCTGGGTTGTGGAGAGATGTAAGTGCCCAAGCTGCCAGAAATGTAGAAGAACCAAGGGCAGAAGCCAAGGGAGATGAGGGCACATGTCCAAAGCCCCAGGAGAGATCTGAGAAGAAGCCTTTGGATTCCGTGATTGGGAGAGTCCCATGTCTGAGGCTGCCTGGGCTCAGCTGGGCCAGGCCAGCAGGGCCAGAAACAAGAGGCCGGTCAGCCCAGGGCCCTGCCATGGGAACAAGGAGACAAAATCCTTTCCCACTGCCCAGGACAACGATGGATTTTTTTTTTTTTTGGTCTCCTCAATTCCCTGAGAAAATTGACATAGTTCAGCTAATACCAAGACCAATTTTTATTTCAACAAAGTTAATTCTTGCAAATATGATACTGAGTTGAGTGGGGATTTTCTGGGAGAAGAGGGAGCTAGGGTGAGTTCCCAAGAGGCAGAGTAGGGAGGGGGATGGGGAGCCAGAGAAGGGGGAGGTGAGCTCCTGGGGTGACTGCCTGGCTCCCCAGCCCCCTCCATCTGTCCCTACACATCTGGGGCCAGCCAGGAGCTCTTGGTTCTGCATTCTAAGGTCCCTCCCAGCTCAGATATTCTGTATTCCATCCTACAAGCTGCCTCCCAGACCAGGACTGATGAGGATTTGGGGATATGTACTAAGGTCAGCTTTGGGGATGGTGGCTGTGATTGGGGGAAGGGGAGTAAGTCTTGCGGCATTAGAGTCAAAAGGAAGGAGCTTTGGGCTGGGAACATCTGGGTCTCATCTTGGCTCTGTCATGAACTCACTATACAAGATGGGAGGCCAGACACTTCTCTCTGGACCTCAGTTTCCCCCGGGGGGCTTATCTATATATAAGAGAGACCAAGTCCTATAGTGGGAAAAGTACTAGATTAAAAGTCAGAAGTCCGAGGGCTGTGACCTCCTGCCTGTTTGACCTTGGGCAAGTCACTTAGCGTCCCAGTGCCTGTTTCCTCATTGGTAAAACAACAGAATGGACGATTCTGAGGTTGCTTCTACGATCCTACAAAAACCATCTCATCTCTATAAAAACCATCTCTGGGCCTCTGTTTCTTCATCTGTAAAATAAAATAATAATCTGTGCACTGCCTGTCTCCCAGAGCAGAGGGAAGCAAAGCATTTTAGAAACCATAAAGTGCTATAAAATGAGAATTATTGTTACTCTTAATAACTTCTTATGGACACCTTTGATTCTTCCATAACCATCACACATTGTTACCCTTTTCCTCCCCCCCCCCGGAGTCACCCCTTAGAGAACAAAGAATATAAAGAAAGAAAAGTGCGGACAAACCCACCACATGTCCAAAAAAAATCTGACGACGTTTGCAGTTCCATACCCCTAGCTCCCCATCTCTGCAAAAAGGGAGGGAGAGGATGGATCTTCTCGGGTCTCTCCTTTGGGGCTTATTATTACTGGGTTGTTATAATTCTGTGGAAGGCCCTGTGCTGGGCTCAGGGACACAGTGACAGACGCGACACTGTGCCTGTCCTCAGGTAGCACAAAGTCGTGCACTTAGATAACCAGGGCACGAGAGAAAGGGGAACAGAGAGGGCTGGCTAAAGGGCTGAGAGGAGCTCTTCCCTGGCTCAGGTGCCCTTCCCTCTGTCCCTCCCACCCTGACTCCCCTCCCCTACCTCTCTCTCCTCCCTCCCTCCAAATCCAGACCATTCTCTAAAGTCTAGCTCATCTCACCTCCTCCAGGAAGCCTTCCTGGTGTCTCTGTCTTCCCAGAATCAAGGACAGATTTTCCCACTCACCCCAACCTCTCTCTCTGCTGAAATCCCATGATAACCATGGCCAGGGCTGCGCAGTCAGATCCTCGGAGCCCTTGCTAGCTGTCCCATGTTTGTGAGCTTCATGAAGTCAGGTGACTTCTCAAATATGGTCTCTCTGGTTCCCTGTGTTCTGCGTTCTAAGGTTCCTTCCAGATCTGAGATTCTGGACTCAAACGTCCCTTCAAGCTCTGAAGAGCAGCCACCTTCTTGTACTTAGGAAGTTGACGTCTTGAACCCAGGTGTAAAACTTTACATTTCCCCCTACTAAATGTTACCCCCTTAGATGTCACACACGCCCTAGCCTCTCAAGGTCTTCTGAGATTCTGATTTTACCAGCCAGAATATTAGCTCTCCCTCCCAGCTTTGTGGCATCTGCAAATTTGGTGAGTATCCTGTCTATACCTTTATCCAAGTCACTGATAAAAAGCCCAAACGTGCACTGGCACGTGGCCAAGAACAGATAGATCCCTGGGGCCCTCCCCTTTCTACGTTCACTTCCAACCACTATTCCTTGAGTCTGGCCAGTCACATAGTCCTGAATCGATCGAATTACCCACCATTTAGCCCACCTTCCCTACAAGAATGGCTTTGTACATGATTGTCTTAAAATCTAGATCTGCTCTCCCTACAGCCTAGAAACCCAGGCCAAAAGGGAAATAAAGCTAGCCGGACTTGTTCTGATGTTCCTCTTAGTTCCTGTCTCCCCAACGTGAGAGCTGAGCCCAGGGAGGGGAACTGGGGGCTCAGAGTAGACTCATGGAATCTCACAGTTTCCTACCTCAGGGATGCAAGGATGACTTTTTGATGAGGGGACGGCAGGAATCCTGGCCCCCACGGAGGATCCCCCAAGCTCCACTGCGGAGGGGGCTGAGCCCAGCCCCCTCTTCAGCCCTGGTCCATCCCAGCCCTCCCCCACAGATGGTATTAAGCCCACTTGTGGAAATGACTTGTATGCTGGAAGTGGGGGGAGGATGGGGGCAGAGCCCTTTCATCTCTGGGTCTGCTCCTCCTCATTCCCTGGCAGTTTCGAAAGACAGTGGAAATAATGGATGACTAGGGGGCGCAGAGGGGGCCTCGAGCCGGGGAGAAGAGTCAGAAATTCCCCTTGATGATGACCACATGCCTGGCCCAGCTACCGGTGCCCCTGATAGTGAGGAGATCTGATGGGCCCTCCCCGTCCTCCCAGCTGGGGGCCAGAGACTGGGAAAGGGAATGTTTGCTCTTCCAGGGGTGAAGCTATGGGCAGGTCACTGTCTGGAGCCTCAGTTTCCTCAGATATAAAAAGAGCAGGGGGGTAAAAAGTGCACTGGACTTGGAGTCAGGAGCCCCGAGTTCAAATCCCACCTTGATGCTCTGGGCTGCCTCCAGTCAGGAAACCCTTGAATTCACACTTCCTAGCTGTGTGACCTTGGGCAAACCCCTTCAACATTGTTTGCCTCAGTCTTCTCGTCTGTGAAATGGGCATACTAATGCCCAGGCTTGTTGTGACGACCAACTGAGATAATAATTGTACTTAGTGTAACACGGGCACGTAGCAGACACCACAGAAACGCTCATTGTTGCTCTTACTATTTATTGTCATGTTTCACTTTGGGGAGGTCGCTGCCTCCTGAGTCTTGGTTTTCCCATCTAGAAAATGGAGCTAATGGTGAGGTTCAAATGAAAGCACAAGTCCTGGGTTTGAATTCTGATTCTGGAGCTTCCAGATGTGCCTCTCTGGACAAGTCCACCCTTCTGATTCTGTAAAGTGAGGGGCGTTCACATCCCTCTCATTGATGAGGACGTGCCTAGAAAGGGCTCTGAAAACCTCCAGCAGGTCTGCTATCATTATTACCAATTACCAGCTGAGTTGCTGCATATGATTACTAATAATATTATTAGATAGCATTTGTGATGCAGTGGATAAAAGTGGATAGCCAGCCTCAGACACTCACTGGCTGTGTGACCCTGGGCAAGTCACTTTCCCCTGCCTGCCTCAGTTTCCTCACCTGTAAAATGAGGATAATAAAAACACCCCCTCCCAAGACTGCTGTGAGGCTAAGATAAGGTGGGGTATGTTAGGCACCATAGCTTCTTGTCGTGTGATTACAGAAGACAGGGTAGAATTGTTATTTTTAAGGAGACTCTCTGAGCTAGCGCCTTGGGAATCTCTCCGGGATTGTGATGGGAGTTTCTGGCCTTCATCCTTCTCTTGATCCCCAGAGCCCCCAGGGTGACTCCTCTTGGGGCCCCCGGGCTAGGAGGTGGGGGCTCGGCCGGGCTCTGTGACCAGATGTGGCCGTGTCTGGGCTGCTGCAAAGGCCGGCGGGAGGGCACAGCCAGGGGTGTGATTGGCACCCAGCCCCTCGACAAAGTCGAACCAGCTGAGATGTGTCAGGGCCAGAAGTGGGGTATTTGGTAGCAGCCTGAGAGCCTGACCCCTCCTCCCTCCCTCCCGATCTGTCACTGCCCCCGCCCTGGCCGTTATCTGCCCGCTGCCCGCTGGAATCACAAACACATTTTTGAGTGAAAGACTGACCTTTGTAAAGTTACAAGAGGGGCCCTGATGCTGCCCAGCTGGAGCCCGAGGCCGGAACCCCAGCCTAGAACCCAGAGTCCAGAGCCCAGGGCCCAGCAGAGGCCAGGCCCCTGGTCCTCGAGCCCAGAATCCAGCCCAGCCTGGAGTCCAGAGAACTTACTAAGTCTAAGGCGGGGCCTAGATCAGGGGCAGAGGCCAAGACCAGGGCTCCAGATTGCCCCCCATCCCTGCCCATTCACAGGCACACACAGGGGAGGGCAGCAGACGGTCTCTGGGGCCCGTGGGCTCTCCCTGTTGCTCAGACTCCCCTCCCCACCCCCATGGCCGGAGCCAGGCTAGGCTGGGCTGGGGGGCTGGGGAGAAATGGGCTGTGACTGGGGGGGGGGGGCAGCTGCTACCCCCTCCGGGTGGGAAGGCAAACAGTGTCAGCTTTCCTAATGAGCAGGAACTGAGGCCTCAGGGAGCAGCAAACGGGAGCAAACCCATTCCTCATCCTGACATGTTTGACAGCCCAGGCAGAAGGGAGGGGCCGAGGGGAGGGGGAGGAGAACGGGGGAAGGAAAGAGTCTCAGAGACAGGGATGCACACCCAGAGACCGAGAAAGAGATAGAGACAGAGAGATGAGAGAGAGAGAGAGAGAGAGAGAGAGAGAGAGAGAGAGAGAGAGA
>NW_027187149.1:28483-30184 GCF_028583685.1 Petaurus breviceps papuanus | reverse complement strand
AGAGAGAGAGAGAGAGAGAGAGAGAGAGAGAGAGAGAGAGAAGGGGGAGAGAAAGGGAGAGAGAGAAAGAAGAGAGGGAGAGAGAGATGGGGAGAGAGAAAGAGAGAGAAGAGAGGGAGAGAGAGAGATGGGGAGAGAGAGGAGAGAGAGAGAAGAGAAAGAGAGAGAGAGAAGAGAGGGAGAGAAAGATGGGGAGAGAGAGAAGAGAGAGAGGGGACAGAGAGAGGGAAGAGAGAGACAGAGAGAGGAGAGAGAGAGAAAGAGAGAGATGAGAGAAAGAGAGAGAGATGGGGAGAGAGATATATGGGGAGAGAGAGAGAGAAGAGAGGGAGAGAGAGATGAGGAGAGAGAGAGGAGAGAGACAGATATAGAGATGGGGAAAAAGAGAGAATAGAGACAGAAAACAGAGAGACAGACAGAATTAGAGACAGTGGCAGGGGCTGGAGAGACACAGGCACAGAGACAGAAAGAGGCAGGAGGGCACTAGAATAGAAGAAGATGGAGGAGAGAGATAAAGGGGGAGGCAGAGACAGAAGCGGCCCCTCCCCTAATTGCGGGTCCCGGGGCTCCCCCCCCCGCCCCTCCTGGCAGCCAGAGAGCTCAGCACGAGATCAGACTTGCCTTTATTACTATAACCTTCTCTGTCACAGCCCAGAATATGGAGGAACCAGCCCCTCATGCCCCGCAGCTCCGGGGACAAAGAGGCCGCTGGGGAGGGTCTCCTATCTCCTGTGGGTTCCCCCAAACTCATCCCCAGAGACCCCACACCTGGTCACAAATCACCCAAACAGCCCCAAGCTTTCCCAGCCTCATCGTCTAAAGCCCCCAATTTCCCCCTCCCCCAGTGCTTCTCTCCCAACACCCCGTCCAGAGTCCCCTAAAGGGGGACCCTCCCTCCTCGGGCTTCTCATCCTCTAGAAAGAAGCCCCTCTCCTCACTCTGAGCCAGCCTTCCAGCCTTGACTTGCTCCCAACCCTCCGAGATAGCCCTTAGCTCCTGCCCCCACACATCTCCCAGCACCTTCAGTCCCCATCAGGCCCCCACCAAGCCCTCCCTGCCAGCTAGGAAACAAGCAGGGCCTCTGGGCGGGAGCTGGTGGAAGGATCGGGTGCCAGGAAGGGAAGAAGCCTTTATTAAGCACCCACTAGAAGCCAGGCCTGTGCTAAGCATCTTATACGGATAATCTCATCTGTTCCTCACAACAACCCTGGAGGCAGATGTTGTCATTACCCCCATTTTACAGTTGAGGAAACTGAGGCAGGTGGAGGTGAAATAGCTTGCCCAAGATAACCTAGGAATATCTGAACTCAGGCAGGTCTTCTTGATGCTGGTCCCAGAGCCCTGACCATTGTGCCTCCCAGCTGCTTCTGGGGGCGGGAGGCACAGGGCCTGAGACCAGTGCTCAGCTCATCATCCCTCAACTCCCATGACTCTGTGTTATAGTGACAGGAGAAGAGGGACAGGGCAGGACAGGTGGTCAGTGAACTACTCTGTAGAAGTCAGCTGGTCTGTTTCTACCCCCTCACCCCAGAGCTGTATGGTCAAGACTGTCACCTCCCCTCTCCAAAGGCATCTGAAGCTTCCAGGGCAACGTGAGGAGACACAGGTCAATAGATGGACGAGAGACGAATGGGTAGGTAGGGAGAGAGAGAGAGAGAGAGAGAGAGAGAGAGAGAGAGAGAGAGAGAGAGAGAGAGAGAG
>NW_027187149.1:8614-23483 GCF_028583685.1 Petaurus breviceps papuanus | reverse complement strand
GACAGAGAGAGAAAGAAGAGGAGAGGAGAGAGGGAGGGAGAGACAGAAAAGGAGAGAGAGACAGAGAGAGAGAGAGAGAAGAGAGATAGACAGAAAAAGAAAGAGAGAGAGAGGAGACAGAGAAAAGAAAAGAGACACAGAGACAGAGAGGAGAGAGAGAGAGAGATCATCAAGACAGTAGTCCCCAGGGCAGGCTGAATGACAATCAAACCTTGAGTACAATTCATCCTCAGTATGGTGCCAGTGGGAAACTCCAGGGCTTAGAGGGGGTAGTCTCGGGTTCGAGTCCTTACTTAGAATATTTACTTAGTCCTAAATCTCAGCTTCTTCATCAGATGGAAAGAATGTTGGGTTTGGGGTCAAAAGTCATGTCCCCTCACCCCTTGTCCTCCCCACCATCACCTCCATGTTCAGGAGCCTAAATCCCATAGGGAACCCCTTCTTTTGCTTGGACAGGAGTGTCTTTGGAGTGAGGGGTGTGACTCCAGTCTGGGGTGAGGTGCAAAGCTGATTCATGGGGTCATCTGGCTGGGGGGTCAGCTAACTAATTTGTGTCTGAGCCAGGATTTGAACTCAGTTCTTCCCACATTCAAGCCCATTAGGACATGCAGCATTTTAGCCTGGTCCGAGCTGGGTGGAGGTGGGTCTCTCTGTGGCCACCCTGTCTGAGCCCCAGCCACATCCTCCCCTTTCTGGGACATAACCTTCCACCCACCAAGGTCACTCTCTCCCTCCCCAGACACAGGGGGGACAGACCCTTGGAGAGGGCCCCGCTTAGATCCAAGAGGATGCCTCAGGGCTCAGGACCCTGTTCAAAGTCAGGAGCCATGGCCAGAGCCAAGGTCCACACCTCAGAGAAGAGATTTGCACAGGTCACACAGCAGGTAAATATCAGAGCTGAGATCTGAATCCTGGTCAAGTCCAGGGCTGTTCAAATCCTACTGAGCTGTTGGGAAGACCCCCTAGTCAGGGTCAAGGGGGCCACGCTCAGGCAGTTATGGGCTGCCCAGCTTCCCAGCCAGGTTCTCCTCCCTGACCCACTGACCCCTCCTCACTCAGGGCTGGTATTAAGGAGCCGGGGGAAGCTGAGGCCATAAATCTGCCTCCTTCACTAACATTTACCCGGTCCTTCCACACGCCGACAGGGCCGCCGCGGGAGGCTGCCTCACCTGGGCCTCGTGGCCCTGTTGATGGATGGCTCCCGGCCTTTGCAAATAGATTTAAGGCCGCTCCCCCATAGCCCACCCGGAGTCGATCAGGACACTGGGCCCTTCAACAGCAGCAGGCCAGGCTGATTCTGCCCAGCTCCCCCTGCAGCCCCAGCCTGGCTAGGCCACCAAGCTTCCCAAGAATCTGGTGGGGGAAGGATCCATGGGGCAGGGAGCGAGAGGCACCCCAGAATCTCACCCTCCCTCCACAGACACTCCTGCCCATGAAGAATAAGGGCCTCTAGCAGGGGCTTAGACTCCAGAACAAGGGGAGCATGGAGGTGTGGAGTGTGGGGGAGAGGATAAGGGACTGGGTGCCTGCATATTCCTGGTCCCCAGCTTAGGGAGAATTAGGAAATCTGGCTCTCACATTTGTAGCATGGCCTTCTCTGGGCCTGGTCTTACTACTCTGTAAAGTGGGGATAATAAACCTCACACCCCCTCCCTTCCATGGCCATCAGGAGCAAAGCCATGGAGAAACAGGAGTCAGGATTTGTATTTTTGCAGGAGTGGGGGTTCATTCTGGGCTTGGGGTGGGGGGATCCCATTTGTGAGGAGAGGGCAAGGATCCAAAGGGATCTTGGACAAGTGAGAGTTAGGTGACTTCTAAGAAGAAATTCAGCAGGGATAAGTGTGAAATCTTTCACTGGAGCACAGAAATAAACTGCACAATTATAAGATGGGGGGAGGGTGACTCATGGAGAGGTGGCATTATGCCTGAAGAAGATCTGAGAGTTCTAGTGGACCACAAGCTATGACCACCAAAACAGCTCAAGATGTTAGTTTGGGCTGCCTTTAGAGGGCCAGAGTTTCCAGGGCTAAGGAGGTGAGGGTCCCCCTGGATTCTACCCTGGTGAGCTGGCAGCTGGAATGTTCTGGTCAATTCTGAGAGCCCAATTAGGGAATGATATAGGAAAACTAAAGAGAGTCCTGAGGTGGCAATAAGGCTGGAATCCATGTCATAGGATGATCATTAGAAGAATGGGGCCTGTCCAGCTCAGACAAGAAGCCTCAAAGGGGACATTAGAGCTGTGCCCAAATGAGTGAAGGACTATCCTAGAGGGAAGGGATTAGGGATTAGCCTTATTCCAAGCTAGGCCCCAGAAGGCAGAGTTGAAGCTTCCAAAAGGCCAGTTTTAGCAAAGCTTCTGGCCAAGCTGAGCTGACCCAAAGTGGCCTGGACTGTCTGGAGAGGAGGCAGCTGCCTCCTCCTTGGGGGTCTCCGGGCAGAGGCGGGAGGCTCATTGTCCACATGGCAGAGTGGGGATTCCTTGGGGGTGGGCTGGACTCCATGGAGGACAACTGAGGCATCTTCCAGCTCTGACCCCCACCCCTTCCCCAGAGGCCTCTTGTGGCCGGCTGGCCTCAGGAGGGCGGGGGTCTTGATGGGCTCTTAGCTCCTTCCCCTCCCTCCCAGAAACAGAAAGGAAGCAGCAACACAGGAGACCCCAAGTCCAGCTGGGCTCTGGCAAGGCTGGAGACCGCTGTCCTGTTCCTAGGCCTGGCCTGTCCCCAACTCAGGGGCCTCTCCAAAGGGCAGAGCTGGGAGGGCTAGTAGGGGCCTTAGGACACAATGGAGTAGGCCCCTCTCATACCAAGCTTCAGTGACTTCAGGCCCCTGGAGTCCTGATTCCCAGTGCAGAGCTCTAGTGGGGGGGGGAATTCCAGAAGAATTGGGGCCTCTCAGAGGCACCTGTTGCCTGAAAGCTCCATTAAGTTGGGGGGGACCTCTATCAGAGAAGGGTCCTCCCCCTTCCTCTTCTCCTCTAGCCCAGCCCTCCCCCCCAGCCTGGGGCAATTTCACGCTGAATGTCTGTCTGTCAGGAGCCTGGATCCCCTCAATTTGTCTGACACGCTTTAACAAAGGCTGGGCCAAGCCTCTGGGAATGACAGGCAGGCCCCCAACGGGGCTGGGAGTAAGGAGGAGAAGGGAGGGGAGGGGAGGGGTGGCACTGGGGGATTCGGCAATCTGGGCAAATCCAGCAGTCAAACCTGACCAACCCTGAAGCCAGGGAGGAGGCCAAAGGTGAGAGAGACTCCCCTGATTTCCCCAGAAGTCACCTCTTCCCAGGGCATGGAATCACCTCCCCCAAGTCCTACTTTGGAAGGTGAGCTAACCTAGGCCCCAAGGCACACTGTGGCTTCCAGGTCTGGCATGTGCTAGGGGGAGCCAAAGAGCCCACCGGAGACCAGGACCTGGGCCCACAAGTCCAGACCCTTTGTAAATCCTGCAGACCTTGGGCACTTCTAGGGTTGTAACACTCCTAATGCTTTACCCCCAAAAAGGCCACACTGAGCCTTGGGACTCTCCAGAATTTGGGAGAAAACAAGCACCATCCTTGTCTGCAAACAGGAGAAAGGCCCTCTCATGGGACCACGCCACGTGTGGTTTCAGAGGGGAGAACCAGGACCTGTGCAGCTTGCCCAGCGACTTCGGACAGGGCATTTGTCCTCTCAGAATCTTTTAAAAGTAAGATGATAAAGGGGGTGTGCTGGCAAATATCGGAAGTCAGCTCCCCAAACTAAAAATGCATCAGATCTGATACAATCTTAGGTAGAATCTGAGTTATTGACATCTTCTCTAGGTTTCTTTAAGTCTAGAGAAACAACGAATCAAGTCGTTGCTTTTTTTGTATCTTAGGCTGGTCCTGCTCACCCTGAAAATTTAACCACGAGTCCAACTCTCACATTTTGTAGATGAGGAAAGTGATTTCCTGAGGGTAATACAGTCGATGAGTGTCCGAGGACGGATTTGAATAAGTCTTCCTTTTTCCAAGTCCAGCCCTAGAACCTCTGCAACACTGATGGCAGCCTTCTTCTGTATTATCATTCTCATCCTCTGCATCAATAACAAGTATTAATTAAGAGCTTACTTTGTGCCAGGCACTGGGACTATCTGAAAGAACAAAAGGTAGACCTTCCCTCCAGAAGTTCACAGAGCCAGGTTCAACCCAAACTCAGGAAGGAGGCTGGAAAAATGAGCAAGGAAAAAAAAGAACCCCACGACAAAAAAATATTACGGTGACAGGAGCACTTAAGACACAAACACAGAGAATGATTCCAAAACATCTACAAGCAAAACCTCAGAGAAAAATATAGCTTAGTCACAAGTTCCACTAGAATTCCAAGACGACACAAAGCGAGAGTCTTTTAAAAATTTAGAAAAGTTTTTATGAATGAAATGAGGGCACTAAAAGGGAAAAAAAATAGAAAAGAAATGAGAGCTATGGAGGAAAGAATTGGAAAGGGAAATAACACCTTGGCCCAAGCCAAAAACACCCTCAAAATTAGGACGGACCAAATAGAAAATAATGACTATGAGATAACCAGAAATATTAGTCAAAAGACTAGAAAAGTAAGTGAAAATGTAGAATTTTCAGCACAAACAACTTGTGTGGGAAACAGACCACAGAAAGAGAATTTAACAATCACTAGACTACGTCAAATGTATGACCCAAAATAGACATCATATTTCAATAAATCATAAAAGAAAATTGCCCAGATCACTTTGAACTATGGGGCAAAGCGGAAATAGGAAGAATTTATTGGAAATAGGAAGAATCTCTGAAAGAAGCAAAAACTAGGAACATTATGGCCAAAATCCAGAACTTCTAGGTGAAAGAAAGAGATACTGCAAGTAATCAGAAAGAAAGAATTCAAGTACTAATGAGCCATGGTCAGGATCACATAGGACTTAGCAAGCACCACCGTGAAGGAGCACAAAGCTTGGAATATTATATCAAGGAGGGCAAAGGATACAGGTTTACAATCAAGAAAAACTTACACAGCAAAGTTGAGCATAAGCTACAGGCAGACAATGGATCTTTGGGGGGAGGATGGATTTTTAATGAAATAGAGGCCCTTCAATCATTCCCGAAGAAAAGACTAGAACTGCATAGAAACTTTGAACTTTTAAACATAAGGGTCCAGAGAAATACACAAAAAGTATATATGAATGATAATCATAAAAATTGAATAAGGATAAACATTCTGTTATGGGGGGGGTGATACATGTGTCCCTCTGAATCCCATCAGAGACATAGAAAGAATATAATTAGACTGAAGACTTGGATAAGGGGCGTGGTTCTGTTAAGCCTGTCACGATGATCTTTATTTTTTCTTTTTTTGGAGGGGAAAGTACGACAATTGGGGTTGAGTGACTTGCCCAAGGTCACATGGATAATTTTTTGTGTTAAGTGTCTGAGGCCAGATTTGAACTCAGGTCCTCCTGACTCCAGGGCCGATGCTCTATTCACTGCACCACCTAGCCGCCCCCATGTCTTGACGATCTTTAAAAAAGAGAAGAAAGGGAAGGAAAGAGGAATACATGAGAGGGGTAGAGAGGAAGAATGGGGAAATTATCTCATATAATTTGGGTGTGCGATTGAAATCTATACAACAAAGGTGGAGAAGGTTGAGGGAATGGCTGACACTTGACATTTGAATTAGTCAAAAGAAGGGGAAATGCACACACAGTTGGGTATAGAGATACATTTCACTCAATAGAGAAATGAGAGGGAAAGAGGAGAAGAGAAAAGGATGAATTAGAGGAAAGGCAGGTTAAGGGAGGGATTAGTCCCTAAGCAAAACTCTAAAAGCAAAAGTATTTCTAGCAGCTCTTTTTTGCTGTTAGCAGACAATGGGAAGCTGAGGAGATGCCCACTGGTCAGATAATGGCTGAACAAGTCATGGTGTATTACTCTAATGGGATACTATTGTGCTGTAAGAAATGGTGAAGGGGATGATTTCTGAGACACCTGGGAAGACCTGTAGGGACTGATGTGAGGTGAGGTGAGCACAATATTTTAAATAAATGGCAACAATATTTTAAATAAAAAATTTTGACACACTTAGTAATTCTGACCCACATAATGACCAACCAGAATTGCAGAGGACTCATGAGAAAATATGCTGCGCCACCTTTTCCCCCCGTGCCCTGCCCCCCAAAGGGAGGTATTTACAGGGCAGAATGAGGCTCTTTATCGGACACAGACAATGTGGAACTTTGTATTGTTTGTGACAGGAGCTTTGTCTTTTTTTCTCCATTAGATGGGGTGAGGTGGATTTTTGCTGGTTGAAAAAATAAAATTTAATTTTATAATAAAACAGTGAGTTAATTTATCAGAGCCAAAGTGGAATCCAGATTTCTGGTGAGGAGGAAGTGAAAGTGGAGAGAAATTGCCTTAGTTTTATGCCCATTTTGCAGATAAGGAATCTGAAGTCCAGAGTTACATGACCTCCCAGAATCACATGGTTAATAAGCATCAGGGTGAGAACCGAGGTCTCCTGATTCTGAGACCAAAGCTCTCTTCACCACACTCCTGGGGACAAGATTTGGGCATCCGGGAGGGCTCTGGAGAGGTGATGGGGGTTGGGGAGAATCCCAGGTCTGAGATGCTGAGAGGTCACATCCCTAGAGGCTGGTCAGAGTTAAGAATACTCAGGGCAGGATTTCCTGGGGTCATCAGCAAGAGGCTTGGACTTCAATGCCTCTGGGCCACTGGGAGCCAGCCAGTCAGTCAGTAAGCATGTATTAAGCACCCACCGTATGTCAGGCCTTGAGCTAAGGCTTGGGGATACAAAGAGCAGTCTGATGAGGAAGACACCACACAAACAACTGTATTCAAACAGGCTATGTACAGGAGAAATTGGAGATCAGCTGAGAGGAAGGCTCTGGAATTGTGGGGATGGAGAAAAGCTGCCTGTAGAAGGGGAGGGGTTCAGCTGAGGATATAACAAAAGTTAAGAGACATTCCCTGCCCTCCAGGACCTTCCAGTATGAGAGAGACTGGGAAAGGCTTGCTTCCTTCCTGGGAAAGGTGGGGCTTTAGCTGGACTTAAAGGACAGCAGAGAAGCTGGGGGGCAGAGATGAGGAGCGGGAGCATTCCAGGCTCGGGGGGCAGCCAGAGGAAATGCCCAGAGCTAAGAATAGAGTGTCTTGTTTGGAGAGCAGCAGGGATATGTAGGGGAAGGGTGTAAGTTGTGAGAAGAAGGGCTTGGGCACTTGGGGAGGGGGGGAGAGAGAGGGGGAGATTTGGAGGTCTTTGAATGCCAGATGGGATTTTAGATTTGTTCCAGGATAAGGAGCCACTGGGAGCACAATGGATAGAGCACTGGGCTTGTGTCTTCATGAATTCAAATCTGGCCTCAGATACTTACTAGCTGTATGACCCTGGACAGGTCACATAACTCTGTTTGCCTCAGTTTCCTCATCTGTAAGTGAGCCAGAGAAGGAAATGGCAAACCACTCCCATATCTTCACCAAGAAAACCCCAAATGGGGCCATAGAGTCAGACCCGACTGAAACGTCAATAACAGCGAGCCGCCAGATCCCAGGAGACCCAAAGAACGGCCAGCCGGCTTCTGGCACCCCAGTCTCTTTGCCTGTCAGACACCAGATCTGGAGTCAGGACACCTGGATGACAGAATCCCAGAATCTCAGGTCTAGAAAGAGCCAGAGTGGCTTCTAATCCACACCCTACCTAGGAGTGGTCCTCTGCATGAAGGGCCTCTCCCCCCCCCACCCAGGCTGGGGAGCTCATCACTTATCATCACTCCCTTATGAGAGAATAGGCTGTGGAACCCAGGGCAAGTTGCTTCCCCTCTCGAGCTTCAGTTTCCCCCTTTGTAAAGTGAGAGCACTGAGCTAGATGGGTTCCCCACGCCCAGACCTCTGTGCCTGCAGGTTGGCCGGTGGGGAGCAGAGGGAGGGCCCGCTTCCAGCTGGTAGGGCAGGCTAGCCGCCCTGGGAGAGCCCAGCAGGTGTCTATCTCTCAGCAGGCTTTGTTTCCTACCTCAGCAAAGCCACCTGGGCCCTGTCAATGCCTCTGCCCCAAACCTGGGTGGGGGGCGCTGTGAGTGAGTCTGGAGGGCAGCAATGGAGGAGTCAGTGGGGGCTCCTGCCCAGAGGGAAGCAGGGTTCCTTCCCGGTCTTGGGGGTGTGAAATAGTTTAATAAGAAGCTTATGTTTAAACAGCTGACATAGAGCTTCATGCAGGGGATTACAAATTCAAGCCAGAAAGAGCCTCAGGTCACCTCCAATACCCTCTTATTTTACAGATAAGGAAACTGAGGCACCAGAAACTTGCTGGTGGCCACATAGCCAGAACCAGGGCTGAGATTTGAACTCAGAGCCAAATGCAGCATTCTGCCTTTTCCAATGACCTCAGCAGCCTCAGATGCTGAGTGGATGTGGACCCCCAAGGCCCGCCCTTCTATAGAGCAGGAAGGTGAGGCTGAGGGTCAGACAGGCTTGTCAGAGGGGAGGTTTGACAATAAATGTCTGCTGACTTCAAAGCTTAGCCTTCCTTCCTCCTTTACATGGGTCCACAGATAATCATAGTACAAGAGAGATCCCGGGGGGGGGGGGCGGTCTGAGAGCCACAGGGTACACCCGTTGAGAAGGGCGCCCTCCTGGCTTGAGCCACTCTCCTTTCAGGCCATTCACAAACTCTGAATGTTTGGGTTCAAAGCAGGAAAGAACTATCCTCTCCCCATTCACACCAGCCCTGGGAGACAGGCAGAGTCAGATTTATAATCCCCGTTGTGTCAAAGGGAAAACTGGGGCCAGAACCTTGGATACTTGTCCAAGGTCAGAGGAAGAGACAGGAGCTGTCCAGGGGTCTAAGAGGGGAGCAAGGGCTGCAGCTAGCCCTAGCCCCACCCAGCTGTGGCCCTTAGATGCAGGGCCTGGGGCAGGGACTCCCAGGTAAGGACAGAAATCCCCCCACCCTGCACCCTCATGCCCTGGCCCCCCCAGACAGGACCTGTGAAGGGCACCAGACACAGACTCAGGGCACCTGGGCTCATGCTCCCATTCTGCCACATGTGTGACTGGGCCTCAGTCTCCTTATTTGTAAAACAAAGGGCACGGGGTAGATTATCTCTTCCATGTAAAGCCTGCGGTTCTAGGATCCAGCTGGAGGAGGGGGTCAGCTAAAGGGCAGAGTGGGTCCCTGGGGAGTCTCCCCACCCCCCAGCACCTGGCTCCCATTCCCTGGTCTTGGAACATCTGGCCCCTCTGGCTCTCCTCCACATCTGAGCTCACCCCCGCACTACCCCCACCCAAGTCTGGATGCCTCCTGACTTAACTCGCTGCCAAGGTCATCAGCAGTGGGACCCAGAGACTCTGGGCAGGGGTGAGTACCACAGAGGTAAACTGAGCCACAGAGCAGGGAGGGTGAGCGGGAAGAAGAGGAAGAGGAGGAAAATAAGGCAAAGAATGCAGCAGCTGAGTGGCAAGATGAACAGAAGGCTGGAGCTGGAGTTAGATCTGAGTTCAAATTCTGCCTTTCTGGATAAGTGATTTCGCTTCTCTCGGCCTCAGTTTCTCTACCTGTAAAATAGGTATAATAAAGCCATCCTCCCTCCCAGGGTTGCCATGAGGATCAAATGAGATCATATTTGTAAAGGATTTTGTAAATGTTACGGGGGCTGTGGAAATGCAGTTATGGTGAAAGAGAGGAAGGAGGAAGAAGGGAAGGGAAAGATGGAGAACGGGGAGAAGAGGGAGCAGGAAAGAGAAAGGGAAGCAAGGAGAAGGAAGAGGGAAGAGAAGGAAAAGGAGAGGCAAGTGGAAGGGGCAGATGAAGGAGGAGTGGAGGAAAGGGAAGGGGGAAAGGATGGAGAGAGGGGAGAGAGGGAGGGAGAGAGAAGGAAGGAAGGAGAGAGGGGGATGAGGGGAGATAGGGAACAGAAAAGGAGGGAGGGAGAGAGGGGGGAGGGAGAGAGAGACAGAGGGAGAGAGAGAGAGAGATGGGACAAAGGAGAAGGGTAAGATTGGGGCCACAAGTTGAGAGGGGTTTTCCTTAGCAAGAATCGCCACCTCTTGGGGTGGCCAGGTAGCACAGCGAGTAAGAGCACTGGCTCCAGTGTTGGGATGACCTGGAGATCGAACCCCGGGCTCAGATACTCAGCACCACACCCAGAAATAACTGGCCATGTAACCTTGAGCAAGTTACTTAACCCCGATTGCTTAAAAAAAAAAAAGAATCGCCACCTCTTCCTCAGGGACAAGGGTAAATGAAACAAGGATGCACCCTCAAAGAAGAGATGTTGCCTGAGCGATTGCAGCAGAACATTCAGGAAGGGACAGTGGGAAGCAAGGCTGGCTTCTCCTCCTGGTGACCAGAGCCCAGGGTCTTCTGGAGTGAATCTGGTTTCCATGACTGCGGGATGAAAAGAGTGTGGAGAGAAGAGATCCAAGATGAACAGACATTTTTGTGGACTGAGATGGGACCAGAGCATGAAATGACAAGGATGGGGAGGGGAGGAAAGGGACTGGGAAGTAGGATTGGGTAGTTTGGAGGGGGGGGGGTAGCAGGGGAAGAGCTAAGAGACCCAGCACAGGGCACTGGGGGTCTGGGAAAAGGAGATACAAATGTGCTGGTCAACCATGGGCACCTGTCGGTTGGGACCACTACCTTCCAGGGTCCAGCAATGAAGGGGGGAAGGTGGAGAGCTGGGGTATCAAGGCCAAGAGTTCAGAGCCCTTGGGTCCCCTTCCGCTGAACTCATACATAGCACTGATAAGAATAATAATGAGAGTAGCTACTATTTACTTACACTTCAAAATTTGCAAAAATGTTTTACAAATATTGTCTCATTTGATCCTCATGATAACCTCAGGAGGGAGATGCTGTTATCATCTGCATTTTACAGATGAGAAGATTGAGACAAATGGAGTTTAGCCAGCTAGCAAGTTTCTGAGGCAGGATTTGAACTCAGGTCTCCCTGACCCCAGGTCCAGGGCTATATCCACTGTGCTGCCTGGTACCAAGTAAGTTACAGTCCAAGATGTAATGTATCTAGATGCCCCACATGGAAGACACAAAGTCCTCTCTCAGGCCCAAGGTCCATCTTTCCAGCTCCAAGCACAGTGTGAGGGCAAGTTATCAGGCCCAGACAAATGCTATCCCAGAGTATGAGCTAGCACTAAAGGACTGAGGAGAACAGGGGAGATGCCAGAGGAGAGATGGGCAGATGCCCTCTGAGTTTCTCAAAAAGAGAACCGAACGGCTTCTAGAAATGATAGGTCATGAGCTTCCATTTGCTTTCTTGGTCATTGTGAGCCTCATGTTTAGAGGGATGGCAGGGAGGCATCCAGAGAATGGATCTCAATCACAGAGAGCCAGCCTGGCTTCATCGGTCCTTACCAGGCCACATCAGACTAACTCATCACCTTTTTGGGCAAGTTAATAGAGTATGAGACCAGGGAATGCCCCAGGCTTAGTCTAGATGGTGGCAGAGCAGATGGCACATTCTCTCAGCAGTAGATAGAGCACTGATTCTGGAGCCAGAGAGCTGGGTTCAAATCTTGGCTCTGCCACTTACTACTGTGTCCTTTGGCAAGTCCCTTCCCTCTCAGGGCTTCAGTTTCCTCCTCCATAAAATGAGGGGATTGGAATTGAGTTCTGAACACTTTCTGGCTTTCCAGGATCTGTCTAGGATCTTTGATGAACCTATCCTTCCAGACAGAATGGAAGGGTGTGGGCTAGTCCATAGATAGTATATTTAAGTTGATTTGGAAGTATTTAGATGACTGGACCCAAAAAGTTATGGTTACTATTTGATGTTAACTTGAAAAGAGATCTCCAGTGGGGTGGCACAAGGATCTGAGTCAGAAGGGACTTCAGAGTCTAACTCATAGCTGAACCTGACCCAATCTCCCAGTGGTCATTCACTCTCCAGCTGAAAATCTCCAAGGACAGAGAGCCCACCACCTGCCCAGGCAGTCTATCCCACTTGGGCTTACATTGAGTCCATTACAACTTTTACCCATTGGCCTTCAAATGCTTGAAGACAGATGTTACATTCTCCCCTAGGTCTGCTCCTCCTCCCATCCCCAGAAACTTCAAATGATCCCCACATAGCATGGTCTCCCCATCCTTCCCTGTCCTTGGACCCTCTCCAGATAATCAACTTGCTTTTCAGTTGATTCTGCAGAGTTCTTTAAATATAACAACATATTGTCTACAAAGAAGGATAGTTTTTTTTCCTCATTGCTTATTCAAATCCCCTCAATTTCCTTTTTCTCCTCTAATGCTATAACTTTCATTTCTAGAACAATATTGAATAATGGTGTTGATAATGGGCATCCTTGCTTCACCCCTGATCTTAGTGGGAAGCCTTCTAACTTATTCCTATTATAATGTTTTTTTGATGGTTTTAGATAGATACTATTTATCATTTTAAGGAAAGTTCCATTCATTCCTATGCTCTCTGGTGAGGTTTTTTAAAATAGGGATTGGATACTGTATTTTGTCAAAAGTTTTTTCTTCATCTATTGAGATAACCATATGATTTCTGTCAGTTTTGTCACTGATACAGCCAATTATGCTGATAGTTTTCCCAGTATTGAACCAGCTCCACATTCCTGGTACAAATCCCATTTGGTCATAGTGTATGATCTTTGTATTACTTGGCAGTTATCATCTTGTTGGCATTTTATTTAAATTTTTTTTGCATCAAAATTTATTAGGGAAATTGGTTTATAGTTTTTTTCTCTGTTTTGGCTCTTCCTGGTTTAGATATCAGTTCCATATCTGTTGTCACAGAAGGAATTTAATAAGGATCCTTTTTTACCCAGTTTTCAAATAGGTTATATATTATAATTCTTTAGAATTCACTTGTGAATCCATCTAGTACTGGGAATTTTGTCTCAGGGAGCTCACTGATGACTTGTTCAATTTCTTTGTCTAAATGGGGTTATTTTCCTCTTGTGTTATTCTGGGCAATGTATAGTTTTGTAATTCTAATTTGTAGTTCTAATTCACTTAGACTCTCTCCATATTATCACTGGCCTTCCCAAACAGAGCATGATCCTCCCAGCATGTTCTGACCAGGCCAGGGGGGTACAGGACCTAAGACCCAGAGGCTGCTGTGTAGTACGGTGGGCTTTGGAGTCACAGCACACAAATTCCACCTTTGATACTTCTTACCTGTGTCAGCTTGGCCAAGTCACTGAAGTGGGGCAAGGTCTCCTATAGGCCCCAGTTTCCTCAGCTGGACTGGAGATGCTCCTTCCAGCCTGAAATCTGTGATCCTGTGACCGCTTCATTCAGCCCAAGTGTGCAGTAGCTTCCTGGGCCATCACTTGTGAGATCATAAGGAATTTGCAGCCCCACCAAGGGGCTCCCCTCCCCTCTATCCCACCTTGGTCTGTATCTCTGCAGGACGACTCTGACCAAGGGTCTCTTTCCTTCTTTTCTGATTCTTTTCTGCTTATTTCTACCCTGTCACAGAGTGTGGGGAGACTGGGAGCCAGGATGGGGTGGGAGCTGGATGGAGCCGGACAGGTCCCCTCTGGAGAAAAGGCTCATATTAATCTAAGTAAGCCAACCAGGAAACTTCACCGAGATGCAGGAATGATTATGAGCTGAAAGGAGTGGAAACTTCAAGGCTGATTCATGACTCAGGGTCCTCGATGGGAATAGAGTGGGACGTGAGAAGCCTGAAGAGGGAGAAGAGGCAGGGAGGGGGGAGGCCTGTCACTCTCGCCAGCTCTCTGTGGTTCCACATGTGGCCAGTGGCCAGGACACACTGACAGGGATTCATGGGACTTGTGGTACAATCACAAATGGCTGGGGTTGGACCCATCTCTTACCCCACGTGTGCACGCCAACCGACTGACCGGAGAAGCCACGCAGAGCTGTTGTGGGGCTGAGGCCCTGAGGCCCTCGCAGAGACAGACCCACAGACATGCCATGACCACACTGTTGTACATGACATACAGTCACACATAATGGTAGCCAAACAACTGTACGCAGACACACAAATGCACATAATCACACATATACACATGCACAGAGCCCGGGCTAAAAGGCTGGGCTCCTCGGCCTGGGACCTTTCCTGCTGATTTATGACAGTTTGGTGAGACCAGGAGATATGAGCTGGAAACAGACTGGAGGGGCCTCCCTCCGGCCCTCCATGCCTCCTCCCGGCCCTCTGTGCCTCCCCTTTCCTTCCTCTCTCTCTGTTCACAGCTCTTTCCCTTTCTCTCTCTGGTCTCTCCCTCACACCATCCCACCCCTCCTACTGCCCGTCCATCTCTCTCTTTCTCCACATCTCTCTCTTTTCGTCTCTGTCTCTGGTCTCTCCCTCCATGTCTCTCTCCCTTCTTCCTCAGGGCTGGGCTGAGTAACAGAGCCCCCGAGGGGCCTGGGATGGATGTTTCCAGGCAACATCAGCTGGTTTCCAGATGGGGGCCCTGACCCTCAAGGGGCTGGGGAGCCTTGCCCCCCTTCCCCACTCCCTCAGCAAACACCCAGACACATGCCAGCCCCCAGGCCTCGAGTTGCACTCTCTGGCCGAGGATCTCTGTCTGTCTCTGACTCCGTCTCCTCCTCTGCCTTCTGAGCCTGTGAACTCTTCCTTTGGTTCAGGAACTTGTCTTTCTGGAGCAGCAGAAAGAGCCTGGGGTCTGGGGTCAGAGAACAGGCTTCAGTCCCCTCTGGGCCATGTGTTTGCCATGTGGTCCTGGCCAAGTCCCTTTCCCACTCCAGGCCTCAGTTTCCTTGGCTGTACAATGAGGACTCCCTCTCAGGATCCTTCCAACGCTAACGTCTGGCCCTTGCTTCTCAATGAGTCTTTGCCCCTTCCTCGGGGGCTATTGGGGGATCTCCCCCCTCTCGGTGAGTCTGCCGGCCTCTGCCTGTCACGG
>NW_027187149.1:0-8604 GCF_028583685.1 Petaurus breviceps papuanus | reverse complement strand
GACCGGCTCAGTGATGCCACGTCTCCATCGTCCTTGGCTCCTGCAGTTCAGGGCCAGAGCTGTGGAGGCCCAGGCAGGCGGGGAGGGTGATTTATCACCTGCTGGGCTGTTTTCCCATCGGAAGCTCCGGGGGTGGGCAGCCGTCAGGCCTGAGCTATGGCCCCCATGGCACCAACCCCCCACACGAGCCGATGTTATTCCACAGTCTGGGACCGGCTTTCCCTCCCAGCCACAGGCCCCAACGGGGGCTCAGCCCAGCTAGGGGCCAAGGGGAGGCAGGCCCCTCGCCAGCCTGGGCCCGTCTCCCCACTCCCACCCCCACACTGGGCCTTGCCTCAGCCCTGGAGCTGAAGGGGCTTCGGATCCCATCTGATCCGCCTCCTTGCATTTCAGAGCTGGAAACTGAGGCCAGCCTCCCACAAGCAGAAAGCAGCAGAGCCTGGATTCAAACCCAGGTCCCAAGAGTGGGTCGTGTCTCCTCCCTCGGGTGCAAATATTGGGGTTAGAGAGACCGTGAAGGCCCAGGCTTCTTCCCCTTTGCTGCGTTAGAGGCCGCTGGAGTGGCCAGAGCACCTGGGGGTCAGAAGCTCAGAGCTCAATCTGGCCCTCAGACATGTCCTAGGTGTGGCCTGCCTGCCTCACTTCCCTCATCTGTGAAATGGGGGTCATCACAGCACGCATCTCCTGGAGTTTTTGTGAGGACCCCGCGAGCACTTAGCAAACCTTCAGACAATGTGTAAATGCTGGCTGTCGTTGTAGGGGACCCCTCTGACAGCCTGGTGACTCCTGGAGCCGCCTCGGGACAGAAGACAGTGAGGCCGTGGTTCACAGGCCTGGGCTAAGGAACCCTTGTGGCTTCTGGCCTGGTTCTGTCCTGTTAGAGACAGGACGCTCACGTCCAGAAACAGGAGGGCATTTCACCAAGATCACCCAGGTGTGGCCAGCGTCGGAACCTGCATTCTCAGTCCTTCCTTGGCCGAGGCCTCGTGTGTTTCCTGGGCTGAGATCTTGCCCCCCCCACCCAAATCAGGCTGTGCCTAGAGCCCTGCCTGCTTCCTCTGCTCCCTCCTCGTCATCCCTCTCACCCCTGTCACCCTCCTCCCTCTCCCCTAGCTCAGGGGCTCTTTCCCCACAGGGATAAAGGCCAGGGCTGATTCTTCCCTGGCCCTCCTGTGGCCATTAGCCCCTTCACTCCAGTGACTGACAGTCCCTCACCCCACATGCACATACGTGCACACACAAAACACTCACATTCACACCCACACACACACACACACTCACACATTCACTCGCACTCACACTCACACATTCACTCGCACTCATTCACACTCACACTCACACACACTAACACACACCCTTCTTCTCTGAAGCTGAGATCCTATGGTTTGCCCAAGCACACCCAGTAGCAGCAGCAGAGTCGGGTGAGCCCTCGGCCTTCAAACACTGGGCTCTGCTTAGCACCGGTCAGCGTGCCAGGCCCTGGCCATGCCCACCAGGAGCTTGCTCCTCCAGCCTGGCACCACTAGTTGGCATCGGCTGTCCCTGCTCCCACCAGACTCCAAGAGAAAATGTTCCCTGGGCGCTGCCAAGCTTTATTTTTAAAACCCTCTTGCAGGCTGGCTCTCTCCCCCTGCCTCATCTTATTAACAATAACAACAACAAAAATAACAACATTAGAGAAACAACACAGCATGATGACCCCGAAGCCAGAACGGCCTGGGTTCAAGTCCCACCACTGCTACGGACTGGCTGTGTGACCTTGGGCATGTGACTTGGGCTTTCATCACTCCGGAGTGGCAGAGAGGGTGCCAGCTCACTTTGGTGGAGGGAGTTTCCTCACCTGGGAGTTCCCTGTTCCAATGAAATCCAAGCTCCAGTCTTTACCCCTTATCTAACATCATCATCATCATCTTTTATGTAGCATTTTAAAGTTTACAAAACTGCTTTATATAATTCCATATAATCCTCACAGCAATCCTGACAGACGCTGTTACTATTCTCATTTTAGAGATGAGGAAAAGAAAAGTGACTTGTTTAGGGTCACTCCTCCAGGAGGTATCCAAGGTAGGATTCTGGGGTAGCCTGGAAATCCCTGTGACTTTGGAGGGACCACCTTTCTCTGCCCAGGGAGCCGTCCAGGGCCTGGCATGCCCCCTGCCTCTCTTCTGGGCTCTCCAGGGCCCCTGCCCCCAAGCTGATGGGCAGTCTCTCTGCCTGTGACCTTGGCCATCTGAACAGGACTCCACCCTGAGCAACCCCAAGGTCTGGAGGATCTGGGGACCCAGGACACTCCCCCAGGGAGAGTCACCATGTGCCGAGTGCTGGGAACTTCCACAGAAGGCGATGTGGGAGAATGAAGAGAATGCTGGACCTTGATTCGAATCTTGCCACAGATTCTTATGGGCTGTGTGACCCTGGACAAGTCATTTAATGTCCCAGGGCCTCAGTTTCCTGTTCTGTAAAATGAGAGGGTCAGACCACATGAGTTTTGAGAACCCTTCCAGCACTAGGGCTGGGAACCTCTGCCTTCCCTGGAGCTCAGTTGTCTTCTCTGTATAATGAGCTAGCTGGACTGGAGGTCTTGAAGGCCTCTATAGCTCTGAATCTGTGCTGCTTTCCCTAAACTCGGCCGGCAGAAGGGCCTCTTGCTTTCTTCACAGCCAGGCTCCTCTGTGAAGGTCCAGCAGCAAGCCTCCCTGCCTCCCCCTGAGATTCGAACCCAGGCTCTTTCAGGTCCAATACTCGGAAGCCAGGGGGAGGAGCCATGCTGCCCGGGCCTGGCCATCTTGGCCCCCAAAGCCTAACCTTTGTGCCCCAGGGTCTCACCTTCACTTCCCTGGGAAGGACCCCCATGACCTCAGTGCCCTTGGGGTGGGGACGAGGGAGGACACGGCTTCAGGAAGTCAGGGCCTCTACTCCACTCAGGGACTGGGAGGTGGGCACATACAGGGAGAGACAACCTTCCTTTGCTGCAGAAAGCGCAGGCCCCTACCCCCATTCTCAGTCTTGCCCACCCCCCCTGAGGGTCCCTCCAGGGCCCCAGAGGGCAGATGTGTCAGCTCTAGACCCCATTCTCCTTCATCATTCTAGAGAGAAGTCAATCGATTAACATTTATTAACCCATCCAGGCCCAAGTTATACAGAGAAAAACCTGCATAGACCTCAGGCTTCCATCGTCCTGGGGGCAGAGAGGTCCCAGCTGGACACACTCGTGATAAATGAAGGAGGTGTGCTGAGGGAGCATGGGTGCGAAGGAAGGGGGGGCAGGCTGTGGGAGGAGAGATGCCCCTTGAGGATGAGGCCTGAGAGCTGAGGGGACATTCCAGGCATGAGACTGAATTATGCAAAGTCACAGAGGTGGGAAATGAGAGGTTCCCCTAGGGAAGGAGCTAGCTACTTGTACCATCTGGCTGGAACTTAACCCAGTTCCCATGCTGGGCATCAAGCTGGGGGTCCTGGCTATTACTCACTTTTAGGGAATCCCAGGTACAAGCACTCTCTGATTCCCTCAGAGTAAGGATCTGAGGTGGGGACAAGAGTCAAAGAGAGACACCAGGCCTGGGCCTTGGAGGGCAGCTCCCAGGCTGGCACCCGGCCCACATGGACCAGAGACCTTTGGAAGTCCGGACTGTCCCTGCACAATAAGGGTATCATGGATGGGACGGCCAGGCTGTGGGGAGGGCTCTGGGAGTCAGCTGCAGAAGGGCCGGCTGAGCGGAGCAGCCAGGAGAAGCTCCCGGTTGGCCTGGTGGCCGTCTCCACCTGGACGGGGCCCCGCAGCATCTCGGGATCACCAAGGTCAGGATGGACTTTGTTTTGTGTCCCCCCACCCCCACCCTCCTCTCTTCCTGTCTTCCCCACTCCCGCGGGCCTGACCACGGTGTCCTCTCTCATGCCCTGTGTCCAGTCAGCGGCCAGGACTTGGCCTTCCTGCCTCCATAGCAGCCTGCCCATCCAGTCCTTTCCTCTGCATTCACAGAACCATCATCACTTCAGTGGGGGGGACAGTGACAGAGGCAGGGAGGGACAATGGGCGGAATCCGGACCCTGCGCCAGAGACAGCTCAGATCTCCCTTCTGATGCTGTCTGTATAACTCCGGGGGGGGGGGGGCCTTCACTCTTCTGGCCTCAGTTTCCCCCTCTGTGATAGAAGGAGGGGTGGTATTAGATGGGCCCTGAGTCCCCTTCCAGCCCCAGCTCTGTGATTCTGTGGCCCATTAAAGACTAGGCAGTCCCTTGATGTTCTAGGAAGCTGTCCAAGAGCCAGCTCACACGAGCTCAGGAACCCAATCGTTAAATTTTGAGCCTGAGTATTTCCATCTTGGAAACTGGCCAACACTGCCAATCAGGTGCCATGCCTAGACTGAAGAAGGTAATGAGAAATAGCAATGATGCTCATTCAGCTTTAGAGTGTTGTAGGTATGTTTTTCCCCACTCTGGAGAGACAGTTGTTAAACATTTACCAACAGACCCCTGGATATGTTAGTCTATTGCAGGGACTATAACTTCTGAATTAAATCTGAGTTGGAAGGCACCTCAAAGGCCATGGAGTCCCACCTGTACCTGACCAAGAATCCCCTCTATGGAGTCCCTGGCAAATGGGTGATCAGTCTCTGCTTGCAAACCTTCAGTGACAACAGCTCACTACCTTCCAGGGCAAAGCATTCCACTTTGGGGCAGCTTTCATTATTAGGAAGATTTTCCTGCAAGCACACCTCTCTGCAACTCTGTCTTCTTCTCTCCCCGCAGCCCATGACTCCTGATTCTGCCCTCTGGCCCATGTGGCTCTTCATGTTCTACCTGAGCCTTCTCTTTCCCAGGCTAAAGACTCCCGTCTCCATCTGCTCCTCCTGTGATGTGGCTGCTTCCTCTGAATACCCTTCAGCTTATGCACGTCCTTCCTGGAATGGGCACTTGCCTGAACTCCAGATGGGGCCGGATGTGGCAGGGGACAGCAAGACTTTCACCTCTGGGGAGTCCTTAGGGTAGCTAGAGATCATAGTCACTTTTTTAATCAATTAGAAGGAATTGTTGGCTACCCCATCATACTGTTGACTCAGAATCAGCTTGCAGGCTGCTAGAATCTCCACACGAACTGCTGTCTGCCTGTGTCTTCACCTTTGCTGAGCTGTTGATTTTTGCTAAGTTGAGTTTTGGGCCCTCATAGTTGTACTTTACATTTATTCTGTTAAATTCAGCCTGTGGAGACTGCTTGGCTCCCACCTGTCATCAACTGGGCCAGCTTCTAGCTTCTTTCTCCTAGATCCCTGTCCTTGTCAAATTGAATTGAATTGAGCCTATGCCTTTTTTTTTAAAGTAATTGGGGATAAGTGACTTGCCCAAGGTCACACAGCTAGTAAATGTTAAGCATCTGAGGCCAGATTTGAACTCAGGTCCTCCTGACTCCAAGGCCAGTGCTCTATTCACTGCCACCTCGCAGCCCCAAGGCTATGCCACTTTTGACTCCATCTTTGGGGTGGGTCATTCAGCTGGTTCTGAATCCACCCAACTGTACTCTGGTCCAGCCCCCATCTCTCCATCTTGCCCACCAGGGGAACACCAACATTTGTCAGCCGTCCTGCTGAAGCCATCGAGGCCTTCTCTGAGAATGTCTTCAGATGCTCAAGCCCCACCCACTCTCCCCACATGCCTCATGCAGAAGGGTCCTCTTTGACCCTCAGCTTCCTTCTCAAACAAGGACTCCCCACTTACTGGAGTTGCTGGGAATAAAGAATTTTGGAAGCCTTGAAGCCTGCAAAAATGGGGACTGTATTGGTCAGGGAGTCAAGGGCACAGGAGGAAGGAAGAGGCCTGAGCCCAGGGAAGCTCTGCCAGGTGACAGCAGGCCCTTCCCCCATCCAAAGCAGAGCTGGGGAGCAGGCTCGGGGGTGGGAGCACTACCCCCATTCGATGCAGATCTGGGGAGCAGGCTTGGGGATGGGGGGACCTTCCTCCACCCCCATCCAATGCAGAGCTGGGGAGCAGGCTCGGGGATGGGGGGCCCTTCCTCCACCCCCATCCAATGCAGAGCTGGGGAGCAGGCTCGGGGGTGGGGGCCCCAGCAGCCTCCCTGCTCTCTCCTTTCATCTGGGCACTTCAGAGAAGCCTGTTTGACCACATGTCAGCTGCTTGCTGGTGAAGGACCATGCCTGTAGCCCCCATATCTCCCGCTAGCCAGGCCTCCCTTTCCTGTGTCACTGAAGGCTCCCTGTCAGCACTCAGCGGGGCCACCTGCCGGGCCCCCCAGCCAGGGCCCGATGACAGAGCCCATCTCTCAGTCCCTGGTGCTCCAAGGCTGATGGGGGAGGAGCAGAGCTGGGAGCTGCCCCCCCCCCCAGGAACTGAGAGGAAAGTCAGGGGCTGCTGGTCATCTGGAAGGAGCCCAGTGGGAGGGGGGAGAACACCCACTCAGAGGCTGGGGGAGGGTCCTGTGGCCAGAGCCAGACCCAGAAGTCATCAGTCAGACTCCTTCCTTTCACAGATGAGGAAACTGACCCTCAGAGGGGAAGTGACTTGCCCAAAGTCACATAGTGCTTAATAGCTGAGGCAAGATTCGAACCCAGGCCCTCTGACTCCAGAGCTGGCGTTCTCATTCCCCCAGCGAGCTCCCAAGAAAGGAGATGGGAAAGGTCACTGTGTGATGGAAAGCGGCCCAGCCTGGGAGGCAGAGGGCCTGGGTTCAAGAATGCAGCTCCAACATTTACTCCCTGGGTGACCAGAGTCAGTCACTGCTTTGGAGTTTTCGTTTCTCCCTCTGTAAAATAGGGGAGTAAATACAAGGTCTGCTGCCCCCCCTCCCCCGCCGGCACCCTGAGGGGAGGCCATGAGCTCAGCCCCACATCTGGGCCCTCCAGGTAACATCTGGATAAACACCCAGTGCTCCTGGGCCAAGAGAGGCCAGGGAGCGGCACCTCTGCCCTGGCCCCTGAGATCCCCCAAATGCTCCCCCAGTCATCCTGGGGGATCACCAGCTTCCAGAAGCCCTCCTGCTGCTCTCCTGGCCCCCCAGGGAAGGAGGTTGGGGGTCCCTGACCCCCACCTCAGCCACCAGGGGCTCTGGAGGAACAGAGCCCAAGGAGGCCAGGCACCCCGCATTTATTAAGCCCCCACTTTGTGGAATGGCAGGGGAGAGAGACAGAGGGAGAGGAGAGGGCAGGGGAGGCAGAGACAAGCAGACACGGGCCCAGGGTCCCCCTTGGGGAGCTCCTGGTAGAAGGGGGTCTTCAGGAAGGGAGCTGTGGAGGTCAATGGTTGGGGCAGAGGCTGATGGAGCCGCCCAGGCTTGGGAGACAGCCAGAGGTCAGGATCCAGGGGCTCCTCGAGGGGCAGGGAGAGCTCTGTGAGGAGCCTGGGAAGGGAGAAGGGGCATTGAATGCCAAGCACAGGAGATGGGAGCTGATGTTCCAGGGCTGACTCTGGCATCTGGGAGAGGGTCCCGGGTCCTGAATCCTGAGCTGGCCAACCTCAAGGGCCATCTAGTCCTACCCTGTTCTACAGAAAGGAAGCAAGGATGCAGTGCCCAGTCCAGGAGCACAGGGCAGCTTCTGGGGCCATAGGTTTAAGCTGGAAGGAGACGTGAGAGCCCACCAGCCCCTGCCTCTCATTCTACAAACAAGGAAAATGATGCCCAGCATGGGCCAGTGTCTGAGGCCAGATCTGATCCCAGCTCGCCCTCCTCTCAGGGCCTTCTCATCCATGGTCTCTGCCTATCGGGGCCTAGAAAGGTGCCAGGCAGCTGGGAGGACTGAGCTCCAGGCCTGGAGGCAGGAAGACCTTAGTTCAAATCCAGCCTCAGGCACTTCCCAGCTGTGTGACCCTGGGCAAGTCACTGCACCCTGTTGGCCTCAGTTTCCTCATCTGTAAATGAGCAGGGGAAGGACAAGACCAAGAAAACCCCAAGCGGTGTCTGGAAGGGCAGGACACACCTGACCGGCAGAGCAGGGTGCCTGCCCTCTGGAGGCCTGCCTTCCAGCCCCTCTGCACTCCCCCAAGGGGCCCAGTTCCCCGGGGGAGAGGGAGCCGGAACAGGCCCAGAGCAGCCAGGACTGGCTCTTCCCAGAGGACCTGGGTGTGAATCCTACCTCCCACTCATGTACTGTGTGACCTTGGTCACATCTCCTGGCTTCTCTGAGGGGCCTGGAGGAGAGGACCTCAAGGCCTTTTCCAGCTTTAAGCCGAGGTCCAGCCACACCCCACCCCCAGGGCTGCCCCTCAGCTGTTTGTTTACTCAGGACTAATTAGCCTTGTGTCTGATTAGCGGAGAGCCCACCCCCTTCCGGAACCTGAGCCTGTGGGTCACGGGGGTCAGCCAGGCTCAGGAGCTGCCCAGCAGGAGAGGACCAAGAGAGGTTGGATGCCTACCCTCCACCAGCCCACCTCCCCTCCGGGCATGGAGACCCGACCAGACCCCCACCCCAACCCCAAAGGCAGAGGTGGGGACAGAGATTTGTAGCAGGGGCCCCAGTGAGGATGGAGAGCAGGGACAGGGCAGTTACAGAACAGAGCCTGTGAGCGCTGGGGATGAACCTAGAACAGGGTGTGGCAGGGCTGGGAGGGAGCTTGGAACAGAGGATGTCAGGGCTGGGAGGGGCCTCAGAACAGGGG
>NW_027187148.1:0-11861 GCF_028583685.1 Petaurus breviceps papuanus | reverse complement strand
AAGAAAGAAAGAAAGAAAGAAAGAAAGAAAGAAAGAAAGAAAGAAAGGAATGAAGATAATATTAATCTGTGCCTTTTTAATTCTATACGTGGCCCCGTAGTGCTTTTCCTTCTGCCAAGAGGGAACGCATCCACAAGCCTTCTTCAATGTGCAGATAATCAGATAGCTGAAACTATTTTCTTTCTGCGGGTGGGTAGGACCGTGAGAGTGGGTGTTACTTTATTGTCTTTGTTTGTATCCCCAATGTCTAGCACAGTGCTTGGCACATAATGGGGTCTTAATGAATGCTAGTGGATTGATTGTGTCAGTTCCTGAGGTGTTTTTTGTTTTTTTTGGTTTTTTTTTGCCCTGTGGTAAAGCGTCATTCTCTCCTAGCTGAAGGTTTCTAGAAAAGGAAAATGAGGTCCCTGGTGATTAGGGTCACTTCTGAAAGTCTTGGTTATCTCCCATTAGAGAGGAGATTCATTCTTATTCCCTCACACCCTGAAGGTGTGTTTCAGAGCACAGCCAATACACCTAATCTATCCCTTTGCTTTTCAGATGAATACACTGATTTCCCCAGAGTCAAATAACTAGCACAGAATTGGAGCTGAAGGGCAATAATCTCTTTCCACTTCTTCCACTATGCAGGATACTTATCTCCTCATTTAAAGTCCATGGGCTTTCCTTTTCCTTTCTTTTCTCCCCTTTCCCTCCCCCCCCCAAAAAAAAAATTGGGGCAAGTGGGAAGAGAAGATAAAAGCTCATCATTTGTTTTTTTAAAGCAATTGGGGTTAAGTAACTTGCTCAGGGTTACACGGCCAGTTATTATTTCTGGGTGTGGTGCTGAGTATCTGAGTCCGGATTTGATCCAGGTCATCCCGACACTGGAGCCGGTGATTTTACTCGCTGAGTCACCTGGCCGCCCCTAAGCAATTGGGGTTAAGTAACTTGCTCAAGGTTACATGGCCAGGTGTTTCTGGGTGGGTGCTAAGTGTCTGAGCCCGGTATTCGATCTCCAGGTCTTCTCAACACTGGAGCCAGTGCTCTTACTCGCTGTGCTACCTGGCCGCCCCAATGCTCTTCAATTTAAAAAAAGTAATTAATCAAATTTGTAAAAACTCCATGAAGGCTGTTTATTTCAAACAATATTTCCAAAGCAACGCCTTGCTTGTCGGCCTCCGTGTCTCACCTAAGAAGAGATCCTGAAAACTTAGTGGTGCCACCCCTTGGTAATGAATCCTGGAATTACTTCATTTTGGCTTATGCACTTTTTCTTTCCATTAATCTGTACATTCCTGAAGCAGGTACAATGTGTTCTATGTCTTTGTATTACTCCAACATTATAGCTCCTTAAACAACAACTTCTACATAGTAGCTGCTCAACTAATTGCTTAACTGAGTGAACAGAATAATATTGTTTTAGGTTTTCTAAAACTTTTTTTTAACAATCATTCATTTTGCAAAAGTACTCTAATGGCTCAGTTAAGAAAGATGTGTCCTTCAAAAGAGATTTTTAAAAGATGAACAAAGAATTCTAAAATAAAATAAGAATGACATGATAAAAGTATGATACTTTTATAAAATTAATTTTCACTCCCAATAAAGAATAGCTATTTTAAAAAATTTACTATCCTATGGTAGAGCCTACATAAAAATAAGTAATAATCTTGAATTAACACTAACTTTAAAAATGTCTTATATTCAAATGATTTCAAATAAAATGTTCGCTAACACATTACTATTCAATCAAGGAGGATGATCAGATAGGGATCTGTTTCCAAAGGTATTTAAAAAATTTTGTATTAATTAATTTTTCAAAGTACTCTAGTCCAGTGGTACCAAACTCAAATTGAAAGAGATCCCTGCCTCTGCATAGTGACTAAGAAAACGACAAATTAATGTTATATCGTATTGCATTTTTAAACATTTTTGTTAAACATTTCTCAGTTATATTTTAATCTGGTTTTGTTCTACTGAGGAGTTTCATGGGTGGATGACTTGCTGCCTGGATGTGGGTTTGACATCTCTGTTTATTAACAAGTACCCCTAAAGACAAAAATATACCAACTGCACACAGACAGACATGGACATAGACACAGACGCACACAACTGTTCTCTTCTTAGGCTGTTAAGATGGCCCATTGACACCCAATTAGTAAGGCACACCCTTCAAGGCTTATAATTACTTTACCAAATACAGCCAGTCAAGAGGTAGAAGGACTCTTGGACAGGATCTTATCCAATCCTTTCACTTTTTAAATGAAGAAAATGAGGCCAAAGGAGGCTATATGATTTGCCAAATGTTACACAGGTAGTAAGCATCAGAGACAGGCCTTAAAACAAGGTCCTGACTTCTGAACCAGTGCCTTGTTATTTCATTTAATAGAGAATCATGGCTCCTGTGTACTATTGCAGACTTAGGACATGGATAGAGGGGATAAACTACCCAGAAAGATACCCCTGCTGAATGAAAATCACAGGGCAAAAGCTGAAAGGTTTCATGAGTGAATATTAGATTTTGAGCTCCTCCATTCCATGGAGAGCACCTTTAGGGCAGGGAATGTGATTGCCTCATTTTGTATCCCCAGGCAAAGTGTTGGACACTTAGCAATTGCTTCATAAATATTTATTGGCTGACAGAATATTTATACAAGGTTAAATGAAACTTTAAGGATAGAGTCATTGCAAAAAGTTCAGTACCAGTTATAATTACTTTATCATATGTGTAATGTTATGCTATTATGTTATAATATATAACATATTATGTTATAATATATTTATTACGTATAATTATATATGCATATATAGTTTATATATATACATAATATACTTAATAATATTATCATGGTGTTATTTGGACATCCAATAGTATGTTAGAGCAATAATAGAAAGTAAAAGAATTTAATGAGAAGCAAAGCAAATTTGAGAACAGATTTGAAGTGAAGGTGGAACATCTGCTGCCCTTTCTTTAGTGGGCTTTTACATAAGGAAGCCTTTGAAGTGGAGAGCCACAGGAAAGTCAAGATAGGCCTCCTTTCTCTGCAGCTTTTTAGAGAGAACACCAAGATGAAGGAAGGCTTATTGTGAAAAGCTTCAAGGTTAAGTGAGCATCTGGTGAAGACCCCTCCCTTGTCTTACTATGGGGACTGTGGTCAGTTTTCTGGGCATCCAAGGAACAAAGATAACTGTAACTTACTTCAATACTGAAGTACCCTCTGTCCACGTAGTCCCCCAAGAAGAGGTATCGTGTGTTGGCCGGAGAGCCTCCCACTTCAAAGAGCTTCATCAAGTCAAAGAATTGTCCATGGATGTCCCCACAAACTGAAAGAGACAAGTACAACCATCCATTAATGATCCATCCCCGTGAAGACCAACACATTTGACACATGCATTCTTTTTGAGGGCCAGAGGCCCATAGTATCCAAAGGAACCTTTGTACAGGAGAGTTAAGTCCACTGATGAAACAAACTAGGAAGAATGAAGAGTTCACAACATTCAATGCCCAAACAAACTGGGCTCCTCGATGTTTTTCTTATGATTTGTCCCATTTCTGGTCTCTACATCCTTGGCCAGGCTGTCCCTCATTCCTAGAATTCAGGACCACATTCCCACTGCCCCTTGAAATCTAGTTCCCTTCAAAATTGAAGTCAAATGTCACATTTGACCACATCTCTCCTAACCCTCCCAGCTGCTTAGTGCCACCCCACCTCCAGACCCCAATTACTTGTTTATAGCATGCATTTACTCATACGTGGATGTGTTGTTTTATATCATGGAATATAACTTCATTGTGAGCCTTCTAAATTTTTTTCCTTGTATCACCACCATCCATCACAGTGTCAGGCACACAGTAAATGATTAATAAATGCTTAATGATTGATGGATAAAATAATTCTGAGGCATATTTAAAAACAAAAGTGATATGCAACTAATATTTTTTATAATAAGAAAGTATTTAATTTGTACATACACGTGATTAGGTACTGTAATTGATATATTTGTGCTAGCTTCCCAGGAAGAAGCTTACGATTCAAGAACATATAGTTCTAATATAAATACCATATTATGATATGATTCAATTCAATTAAATTCAACCACTCTTTATCCAATACTTGCAACAATTCCCAGGTACAGAAAGCCAACAATGAAATTATTCTTGGCCTCAAGAAGCTCATTGACGATATGTTGATTAATTTTCAGAATGCATGAAATTATATCTTTCAATTATAAATGTATGTAATGGATAAGAATTTTTCTAACAGCATGCTTAAAAAAAGAGATCTAACATTAAAATTGGAAGAAAGAACATGTACATGAGCAAGTGAATAAAAAATGTGTATTAAGGAACAGAAAATCACTTCAAGAGGGAGCATGTCCTAAGAATGTGTCAATCAGGAAAGCTTTCCTAGAAGGAGAATCCCAAGCTGAGCTTTGAAGGAAACTATCGATTTGAACAGGTACAGATGCCTCCCTTAACAGAGTCCTTTGGGAGGAATTTTTGCTTTACTCCCAAACACTCCAATGAGGAAGCAGAAGCAAATGAGGGTTCTGATGAAGTGTAAGCATGAAAGTTGATGACATCATGATGATGAGTTTTAGGGTAAGGAGGTGAGGAAGGGGATAATGGTGGCAGAATCAAACCAAGCAGTGAAGCTAGTGGGAAATGAGTGCATGAGAAAATATAGTGATATTCTATTGTTAACATTATATATAATATAATATATGAAACATAATAAATAACATTAAATAAGATTGGAAAGGTTGCAGAAGGATTTAAATGTCAGGCTGAGGATTTTCTATTTTATTCTAGAAGCAAGAAGGAGTAATTGATGAATTTTGAGCAGGAGGGTATCATAGTAAGATGTGTGTTTTAAGAACATTATTTTGACACCTGTAAGGCAGATGGATTGTAAAGGAGAGAAGCTGAAGTCAGGGAGGCCAGATAGGACATTATTACAGTAGGCCAGATGTGGAATGACCATGTAGAGTAGGGGTGGGGAACCTGAGACCTCTAAGTCCTCGAGTGTGGCTTTTTGACTGAGTCCAAGTTTTACGGAACAAAGCATTTTATTAAGGGGAATTGTTCTGTGAAGTTTGGATTCAGTCAAAGGACTGTACCTGAGGACCTAGAGGGCCACATGTGGGCTCAAGGGTGCAGGTTCCCCACCCCTGATGTAGAGAGTTTGTGTGGGGGGGATCGGGATGGATGCAGGAAATTTTGTGGAGATACACAAGGCTTGGCAATCAATTAGAAGAGAAGAAAATGTTGTTCTATAAAACAAAATAATTGAAAATATTTTTTCAGCTCTTGAACGCAATATGAGAGGATCTATTGTATACCGACAGTATCATTCATACCCTTGGATTATTATAGTCATGTGAAAGTGTTCTGGCATTATGCTGCACCTCAGAGAAAACTGGCATTGAGTTTTTTGGAGTAAGAAACACAAAAGATGATGCAAATAAATCATCAAGTGTATTGCTTTTCCAAGTCTCCAGTTTCAAAGTTCTTAATGCTAAGCCTAGGAAGCCATGTCAAAGGGGTTAAAACCAAATGAAGTCTTTTAATGTTAAGTGTGCCATTAGAAACAGTCTTACCCATTACATGCATTTATAACTGAAAGATATAATTTAATGCATTAAGAAAATTAATGAGCATATCCTGTGTAGCTCATTTTTTTAAAAAAGACCATAGGAAATATACAGGCATCACTACACAGAATGACCATTCATGGTAGGTTATTAATACACTGTAAACAAATTCTACTAAGCATCAGAGTAATAACAATAATATCTTATTTTAATGCTACCACTATGATGTTAATAATCATAATTTATTGTTATTGTTACCGTTATGTTAGAATGTTAATGGAGGTAAGGATATAAGTATAGGGACATACAAGTAGTGCCAGTTTGATCTTCCTATACTCTTTTACTCTCTGATACTGTCATAAACATTACCCCTGTCATGAAAAGGCTGGATGCCTCAGTGGATAGAGTGCTAGGCCTGGACTCAGGAAGAACTGTGCTGTGTTCAAATCTGGTCTTGGATACTTACTAGCTGTGTGACCCTGAGCAAGTCACTAAACCTCTGTTTGCCTTAATCTACTGGAAAAGGAAAGGGCAAAGCATTCCAGTATTTTTGCCAAGAAAATCTCATGGATTGTTCATGGGGAAATGAAGAGAAATCTCATACTTCAAATTTACTCCATTAACTTTTTTTGCTGAATTAGAGAGTGTTAAGGGCAAGGAGAGAGAAAGAGATAGACACAGAAAAAGAGAAAGACACACACACAGACAGAAGGAGACAGGGTGGGGAAAGAGAGAGGGAGAGGGAAAGTGAGAGAGAGAGAGAGAGAGAGAGAGAGAGAGAGAGGAAAGAATGAAAAGGATGAACAACATAAAAAGAGAGAGAGAAAGAGAGAGAGAGAGAGAAGGAGGAATAGAAAGAGAGGGAGGGATAGAGAGTGCTAATTCTGGTTTTCTTCTAGTAATTGCTTAAAAGGATATGCAAGCACCCTAGAGGGTCCCTTCTAGCATTTCCATGCCCACTTCCTTTCCTTTTCTTAGGTCCAAGCTGAAGTTATACTTTAAAATTAAATGCTCCTCACAGACTTAGCTTTTATATTTCAATGTATAGTACACTTATTCTATAAATGGCCAGGGATATAAATGTTGTAAATCTCTTTCATTCTTTGAAATATGAGCTCAAGTTTTAAGCTATTTACAATCCTAACACACAATTATGGCCTGGTCTGAGAGCCAGGGCAACACAATTATAATCAATTAACAGCCTCTAAACAATGTAAACATTAATCATATCTTACTGTCCTTTGTCCCAGCATGATGGTATGTTATGGTCCATTCTGGAAAATGGGAATTTAAGGTCTTCTTCCTTAGTCTATAATAACTCTATGATCAGAAATAATCTCTGTGATTTGCAAGTACACTGCAATTATCGAACCAGCTTGATGATATAAAAGCAACAGGATACAATAAATGGAAAACGAGATCCTGTACTCCTAAAGATGCTATTTCTTATTGCATGATTCAATTTTAACTTTGGAACATCTCACTGTAACTTGAGATAACCGGACTTTTGCAATAGTGTTTATGCTATAAATTATTGTATCCTACAACTTTGAACTGAAGCAAAATATATTACCTACAGCTACATATTAAAAATAAAATCTTTCTAAGTGAAAACAAGAGGATAGTGATCCCAAACACCCCAATATGACGAAAGAGTTCTTTGCTAGTTATGTTAATTTCTTATAGTCACTACTGCTTCAATAATGGCTACTTTTATTAACCCCATCATTCCCACATCACGGTGGGATAGATGATAGACAGGAAGGAAGGAAGGAAGGAAGGAAGGAAGGAAGGAAGGAAGGAAGGAGGGAGGGAAGAGGGAGGGAGGAAGAAAGGAAGGAGGGAGGGAAGAGGGAGGGAGTGGGAGAGAGAGAGAAAGAAAGAGAAAGAGAGAAAGAAAGAGAAAGAGAGAGAAAGAGAAAGAAAGAAAAGAAAAGAAAAAAAGAAAAGAAAGAAAGAATCCCTATAATGGAATACAATGGAGCAAGAATTTCAATTTCATCCAAGTATACTGACTTGGAGAATCTTTGTTCTAATCCCAGTGATATCACTACTTAGACAAGTTATTTGACCTCATTGAATCTGAGTTTTCTCATCTATAAAATGAGGGGATTCAATAAAATAATTTCTAGTGCCCTTTTAATGTTTGATTCATTTTCTATCTACTCGGTGCTGAGGTAGAAAGTAGGCACACACACAATATATATGTATATATATATAATACAATAGGAGATTTAATATATTTATGTTATTAATATATTATGATTAATGTGCTATATTTAATCATATAATAAAATAATTTATACAAATTCCTAACACAATTATAGCATAAACTGTCAAACTGACAACACAAAATCAATTAACAGTCTCTAAAAAATGTAAACATTAAGCATATCTTACTGTCCTTTGTCCCAGCATGATGGTAAGATATAATATCCTAGTTATGGGAAAATGGAATATTAAAGGTCTTCTTACTTAATGTATAAGGCTATTGTATTTATGTTTTTTTAACAGAATAAAATAATATAAATATGCTTATGTAAATGTATATGATATATTTTATTATATACATTCCATATCTATATAAATATATTGGGAGAGAAAAATAGATGATGATGATGTGTGTATGTATATGTGTTTGTGTGTGAGTGGTGCACAGAGGCACACACATATATGTTCCTTTTCTTAAATACCTGTCCATTTGATTTTATAGTCAATTTTCTCTTATACCAGTAAGTTCTTATTCATTTAAGGCACTGCTTTCCAAACATCATTAGGAGGTACCTTAGGGATATACATTTATCTTCAGGGTAATCATTTATTCAACAAATATTTGCTTGCCTAACATGAACTCAGCACGGTTTCAGGTTCTAATGAAAAATATGAAATAACTAAAGGGCATAGTCTTACCATCAATTAAGCTTAAGTTGGGAAAGACAAGACTAATACCTGCATATATGATGCTGCATAGTATGAATGATGAAATGGGTAGTGTAAGGAACAAGCTCTATTACATTTCAGAGGAGAGGAGATCAATTCATTCGTTTAGCAAATAGGTATTAAGAGTTTCTGATATACACAATATGCTCCCTGTCCTTATGAAGCTTATGGTAGGGAGATGTGATGCATACAAAATGAAGGCTGTAATAGTCCATAAAAAATCATAAGATTAGGTGGGACTTTAGCTTGGTCTCAAAGGATGAATATGATTTAGATTAATGGAGAAGAAAAGGGAAGGCATTCCCAGTAATGGGAATAGAATAAGCACAGGGATATAGGTAGAAATCAATCCTTCCTTCCTTCCTTCGTTCCTTTGTTCCTTCCTTTGTTCCTTCATTCCTTCGTTCCTTCCTTCCCTTCCCTTGTTTTTAAATTAAATTTTATGTGTATTTTTAGTTTACATAATTCATTTCCACAAGCTTCTGATTTACAAAATTTCTCCCCATCTTTCCCCTACCCACCACCCCAAAACAGCTATCCCACTGTATACTCCCTCCCCAATCTGCTCTCTTCTATATCCTCCCCCATCCCCCCTCTAACTTTCCAGTAGGGCAAGATGGATCTCCATATCCCAGTGCCTGTATATCTTATTTTCCAGTTGCATGTAAAAAATATTAATAATATTTAAAACATTTGATTTTGAAACTTTGAATTTCAGATTCTTTCCCTTCCTCCATCATCAGTCACCCTTACTGGGAAGACAAGCAATTCAATATAGGTTGTACATGTGTAGCTACGCAAAACATTTCCATAGCGGATATATTGTGAAAGACTGACTATATTTCCCTCCATCCTATCCCACCTCCCACTTGTTTTATTCTCTAATTTGATCCCATCCCTTTTCAAAAGTGGGTTCTTCCAACTTCCCTCCCCCCCAACCTCCCCTCCCTTCCATCATCCCCCCTCTCATCCCCTTCCCCCCTACTCTCCTGTAGGGTGAGATACCATATTTAGTGTGTATGTTATTCCCTCCCTAAGTCAAATTCAGTGAGAGTAAGCTTGACCCATTCCCTTTTGCCTTCCTATTCTTCCCCTCCATTGTAGCCATTTTCCTTTGCCTCTTCTATATGAGATAGTTTACCCCATTCTGTATCTCCCCATTGCCTCTCATTATATTCCTCTTTCACCTCTTAATTTCATCTTTTAAGTATCATCCCTTTCTATTCAATTGGTCCCGTGCCCTCTGTCCATGTATAGCTGCATACATATATACACACACTCACACATGTGCATATACATAGTTGTACACATATGTACATGTACATATGTGTGTACAAAATTGCACACCTATATGCACACTCACATATGTACACATACAAACAAACACATTTATATTCCCTTCAGCTATCCTCATGCTGAGAAAAGTTTTATAAGTTACAATTATCATTTTTCCATGTAGGAATGTAAATAGTTCAACTTTGATAAGTTCCTTATGATTTCTTTTCCCTGTTTACCTTCTCATGCTTCTCTTGCTTCTTGTATCTGAATGTCAAATTTTCTATTCAACTCTGGTTTTTTTCATAGAGAATGCTTGAAATTTCTCTATTTCACGGAATGACCATATTTTCCCCTGAAACATGATACTCAGTTTTGCTGGGTAGGGGATTCTTGGTTTTAATCCAAGCTCTTTTGACCTCTGGAATATCATATTGCAAGCCCTTCAATCCCTCAATGTGGAAGCTGCCAGATCCTATGTTATCCTGATGGTGTTTCCACAATATTCAAATTGTTTCTTGGCTGCTTGTAATATTTTCTCCTTGATATGGGAACTTGGGAACCTGGCTATAATATTCCTAGGAGTTTTCTTTTGGGGATCTTTTTCAAGAGGTGATCGGCATATTCTTTCAACATCTATTTTGCCCTCTGATTCTAAAACATCAAGGCAATTTTCTTTGAGAATTTTTTGAAGGATGATTTCTAGATTGTTTTTTTGATCATGGCTTTCAGGTAGTCCAATAATTTTTAAATTACCTTTCCTGGATCTATTTTCTAGGTCAGTGGTTTTTCCAATGAGATATTTCACATTGCCTTCCATTTTTTTCATTTGTTTGGATCTGTTTAATAGTACCATAAAGTCACTAGCTTTTATTTGCTCCAATCTAATTCTGAAGGAATGATTCTCTTCAGAGAGCTTTTGAGATGCTTTTCCATCTGGCAAATTCAGCTTTTTAAGGCATTCTTCTCCCCATTGGCTTTTTGAGCCTCTTTTGCCATTTGAGTTAGTCTGTTTTTTAAGGTGTTATTTTTTTCAGTCAGTTTGTTGACTCTCTTTTCATGATTTTCTTGCAGCATTCTCATTTCTCTTTCCAATTTTTCCTCCACTTATCTTATTTGGTTTTCAAAATCCTTTGCTTCCTTTGCTTGCTCATGTTGCCACTCAATTACTTTACTTTTGAGCTTTTTGCCACAGTAGAACTCTGCTTCTAGAGAGGAGAGCTTTGTTCCAAATTGCTGGGTTTTTGCAGCTTCCAGAGCTATTAGTTGGGTGCCTTCTCTGAAGTCTCCACAGGCTCTGGCACCTGGTCACAAACCCCAGGACCTCCACCGTAGACCTCAATCCAAATCTAAGCAGGTTAAAGCAAGAGCAATTACCCCTCAGACTGGTTGCTTGTTCCCCTTACAATCAGCAGCTCAGGAGCTCTGAAGCAGCTATGTGGCAGCAGCTACCACACCTCAGCTGCTTCTTGCTTGGGGGCAGAGGCCGGACTGCGCTCCATACCCCCCAATTCCAATAGAGTTCTACACTGACCTCTCATTTTGTCTTTGGCATTTATGGGTTGATGATTCTGGAAATCGCCGCAGCTGCTGGTGATCCACTCTCCCAAAGTCCCTCCAGCTGTGGCTGGTTGTGGCCACCCTGGGGCTAAAACCTTAGCAGGCTCCCAGTGTGCTGCAATGGACCCTTTCTGTCCACCTGACAGGCTGCCTTCAGCAGGAGATTTGTTTCTCTCTGTCACTTTGTGGGTTCTGTAGCCCTAAAGTTTGTTTAGAATCAGTTTTTATAGGTATTGGAGGTAGTTATGGGAGGAGCACAAGGAGCTTTCCTGCTTCTATGCCTCCATCTTGGCTCCACCCTTTCTTTCTTTTTCTTTCTTTCTTTCTTCCTTTCTTTCTTTCTTTCTTTCTTTCTTTCTTTCTTTCTTTCTTTCTTTCTTTCTTTCTTTCTTTCTTTCTTTCTTTCTCTTTCTCCCTTCCTTCCTTTTTCTTTCTTTCTTTCTTTCTTTCTTTCTTTCTTTCTTTCTTTCTTTCTTTCTTTCTTTCTTTCTTTCTTTCTTTCTTTCTTTCTT